>NC_056739.1:1978538581-1978548581 GCF_019279795.1 Protopterus annectens
TGGGCCTCTGCTAAAAATTAGCTTTTGTTCCAAGTCAGACTTTCCTGGTTAAATGTTAAAAAAATGACACTCATTTGAATATCAGACTTCATATTCTTCAGAAAGTGCATGGTAACGCAAAAGCTTTTATTCTAGCAATTTTCTAAGTGTATAAGATCGATGTTTGAAATTTATCCCTATCTTTGGGACTGTATTCCCCCCGTTATTGGCTTAATCCAGGTTTTGTGCTAAGGTTGAGAGCTATGGTAAGAACTGAATTCACTGAATATGTTTGGGGGCTATATTCCCCCATTACTGGCTTTGTCCAGGTGTTTTTTGCTAAGAGGTTGAGAGCTGTGGTGAGAACTGAATTCACTGAATGTTTGGGGGCTGTATTCACCCATTATTGGCTTTGTTCGGGTGTTTTGTGCCCATTATTGGCTTTGTTTAGGTGTTTTGTGCTAAGAGGTTGACAGCTGTGCTATGGTGAGAACTGAAATCACTAAATGGTAGCCTTTTAAGTTTCAGTCTTCCTCTTTCACAAAACAGCTAATTTGGCATAGTGGTATGTTGCTCTGACTGTTTTGCACAGGGTCCCCTGGGTTCAAGACGTGGCAGTGAAATGTATAGTGGTAACGCATCTTATTCTAGCAACTTTCCAACATTATACAAGCAATGTTTAAAATGTGTCCCTGGTTTTTGGCCTTTTGCCCCCCCCCAATAAATTTTGGCTTTTTCCAGATTTCTTGTGCTGCAAAGTTCAGAGATACAGCTGAGTGTCGAGTAGATTTTACAAGGAGCTGACAGCTGCAGGGGAGCAAAAGTTTAGTGCTGCTTATGTGTAGTCTGCTTGTATTGTTAATAGCACAACAGGTAGTGTACTTGCTTTTGATTCTGAAGGCTGTGGGTTCTACTCCCACAGTAGGTAGATGCATTGCTGATACTGTACTGTGTTGTAAAGGGGGTGGATACTGCAGTCCTTTTTGGCAAAGATACCTAGTAACTATGAACCTGTTATCAGTTTGCTATCCGTTCCCTATTGCGGTATTACTAGCTTATCATGTTTTTAGATTTATTTGTAGATGAAACAATGACATATAAAGTTGTTTGCCGGCAGCAACCTCTTTATTAGTTTACAGATTTCTTTAATGTGGATTTTACTTCTTCAGAGATTGTGCATATTTACTAATACTGGTGGACTATAGAAGGTTGAGTAGACTTTTTATGATGGAAATGTTCTGATTTGGGCAGTTTTGTCATTGGTGTATGCATTTTGTTTCATTGTTTACTGGAAAAATGTTCAAAACAATACATTTAAAATGCCCTCTAACAACTGTACTATATTGTACAAGGAATATAATGTAATACAGTCAGGAAGGTGTATCAAAGAACATGTGTATGTTTCATGTTCAAGGGGCCTATGATTTTGAAGACAACCCAGAGTTAATATTTATCTGCCATTGGCAAAATGTATTTTCTTTGAATGTGGGTTTCAATGCTGTTTCAATGTATGTGAGTTTCAAGGGCAGAGAAGTTTTAATGTTAGGTCTGTTTTCATTGTGAGACTGCATTGCTTTGTTTAACAGATATCTATTAGGGTTTGTGCTGTAAAATGCAAAATAAAACTTTCAAATGAAATCTAAATCATTGCAGAAGTAAAGCAGCATGCACATTACAGTGTTTATGGTAAATGGGGCAAAATAACCAAGGAATGGGACATTGGAATGGCTGCAGGGGGGAGGCTCCATTCGACCATGATTTTGTGAGGTGGGGAGGGTAGCAAACTCAGACAGCCCCGGTTGAACTATACCTCTCAGTTGTCCATATTTTTTCAGAATGAATAGATATTTACTTCTTATTTTTGGTTTGTTCCTCATACAATGAAGTCACTAAATGACAGACATTGAGTTTCAGACGTCATAGTCTTCAGAAAAATGCATGCTAATGCAAGATCTGTTCTATCAACTGTCTTAAGTTTATACAAGAGCAATTTTTAGTAGTGTTTGTATGTTCCCCCAATATATTTGGCCTTGTCCAGATTTCCTGCATTAAGAGGTTGAGAGGTATGTGCAAATCACTTTGTAGAATTAGGAATATCCAAACCTCTCCATTGTCCCCAATTTTGGCTCAGTGTTGCTCTCCCCTAATAATCCTTCCTCAAAATGGCAATTTTGGAAGAAAATGTGATTGACGTCTCCTAGAATAATGGTGTTGGCTTAATGCATAGGGACACCATATTAGTTAGGAGACATGGACTGATGGGGTACATAGAGGGGACCTATAGTTAGGTATGACACAGTAAGGAGTTTTGTTAATGCTAAGTTGGATGCAGAGGAATTCCACGTCATTATCTCACCTAGCAAGTCTGGAGATGATGAAATGTTCTTTAGACACCATCACCTTTTCATCTCGGGTGATAGGCCTGAACTTGTGGCAGGTATTGAAATCCTGCATTAAAGGAGTGCTGTCATCGGTCTTGAACTAGGTCTCTGTGATGCATATATAGATGTTTTCCAGGGGAAGCAGTGCTTGTAAGGAGTGGACTTTTTAGCTTATGCTCTGAAAAGGAAATTGGTTATTTTCTAATTCATGTAGCTATAAAATTCAGTATAAAAACTGTAAAAGTTTCTGAATGCAAACGCACTATTAAAGCAGCATCATGGTAGGGAGTACTTCAGTACAGAGATTCAACTATATACATAGCCATGAGTTCCTTTATACCTTTCTGTCAAAAACAAACACACACCATGGTCACACAGAGTTTACAGTTGTAACTTCCTTTATACCTTTCTGTAAAAAACAAACACACACCATGGTCACACAGAGTTTACAGTTGTTGTAACTTCCTTTATACCTTTCTGTAAAAAACAAACACACACCATGGTCACACAGAGTTTACAGTTGTTGTAACTTTGAAAAAATCTATTTATGTATTTCTTGCACTAAGAAGTTATTGAGGTGTGTGTGTGTGTGTGTGTGTGTGTGTGTGTGTGTGTGTGTGTGTGTGTGTGTGTGTGTGTGTGTGTGTGTGTGTGTGTCAGAGAGAGAAATGCTCTAGCAGGTGGAATTTATTTTCAAGTGCATTTTCAAGGAATTGTGAGCTTCAAGGGAAACAAAGGTTACTGCTGCCCATGCTAAGTCTGCTTAAAATGTGCAACTGTTTTGTTTAGCAAATGGTATCGTTATTATGGTAGAGAATTTTAAAGCAGTGTTAGCACAGCAGGTAGCATACTTGCATCTTGATGCAAAGGACTGTAGGTTCTATTCGTACAGCATGTGCATTTGTATTTTAAGGCGGGTATGGTACTGCAGTTCTTAGTATGTCCTCCTTTGGATGAGACACCTAATAATTATGAACCTGTTTTTCAGCCTGCCACCCATTCCCTATTGCAATATACCAACTTACCATTTATTTTAATGTAGCACAGGCAATTTATTCTTCAAGGGCAACAGACACTGAATTTGTAAATGAAACACTGAAAAAGTTTTTTCGAGCAACAACCTCTTCATTGGTTTCAGATCTCTTTAATGTGGAATTATTCAGATGACTTATACTTCTGCAGAGATTCTGCATATTGACTGATACTGGTGGATTGTATGACAGAAGTTTGAGTGGCCCTTTATGGTTGAAATGTTCTGAATTGGGCAGGTTGTCATTATTGGTTCATATGATTTGTTTCATTGCTTAAAGGAAAAATGCTCAGAACTATAAATTTAAAACACACTCTAACAAATGGTGCTGTATTATACAAGGGATATAATTAAATTATTATGTAGTATAATTAATACAGTCAGGAAGTTGAATCAAAGAACTTTTGCATGGTTCTAAAAATGTGTCAAGGAGCCTATGATTTGGAAACAGGCCAAAGGTAAACTTACCCTGTCACTGGCCAGATGCATGTTCATTGAATGTGGGTTTCGATTGCTTTGTTTAGGTTTAGTAAATGTCTATCAGTGTTTGTGTTATAAAATTTGAAATAAAAGTTGTAAATGAAATCCAGATATCTGTAATCATTGTAGAAGTAAAGCATAAAATAGTATGCACACAGAGATTTGAGCAGTGTCTATGACAAATGGGGAGAAATAGCCAAGTAATGGGACACTGGAATGGCTGCGGGGGGTGGGGCTGAGTGGGCGGGGGCAGCAGAGGGGGTGGGGCTGCATGGGTGGGGCTTGGGTTTGCACCCCCCTGCAAAAAATCCTGCGGGCTCCCTTGAATGCAGTCCCACTCTTTTAAGAAGGAACAAGAAATGAATGCCTGGAACAACAACTACACAACAAAACTCCACTTACTGCAACAACTGTTGGGAAAGAAATTCATGCATTAAAAACTATGGCCTTAAGAAAGAGAATCCAAAAAAGTGAAATCCTACAAAAAATGTGAAAAAGTAGAGATAATGGAATCATCTCACCTACTAAACTAGAGTTTACCAAATTAAATTTCATTTCAGAAGAAATTACTTCAAAAACACACTAAAAATTGTTTGCAGGCCCCGGGGCCATTTTCCTGTACTCTGCTCATGAGTAGCAAAAGAAATATGCAAGGGGAGAATGTTGCATTATGGGAGGAGAGGAGCTAAAGCCTACAAAACTTGTTAAGTGTAAAGCTGACTTGAACCTGCAATACTAGCCTTGTGGTTAAGTATGGACTGGATGATCCTAGACTGCTCATAACACTACTAAAATAATACAAGAAATATTTGACACTTCAAAGAAGTAATAAATACAAGTAAAGGTTAGTGTAAGGGCTAGGTTAGTGGATACATTTTCTTTTAACAGTTTAATGGTGTGTGTGTGTGTGTGTGTGTGTGTGTGTGTGTGTGTGTGTGTGTGTGTGTGTGTGTGTGTGTATGTGTGTGTGTGTGTGTGTATGTGTGTGTGTGTGTGTGTGTGTGTGTGTGTGTGTGTGTGTGTGTGTGTCTTTTTGTATTTATGTAACCTCCTCTGATGGAGCCCATTGCAAAAGCTGCTACCTATGCTTCTGACTTCTACTCCACTAACATAGTTGTACTGAAAAGGCAGGCCTTATCTGTACCAAATTTAATGAAGAATGTAAAAACAACTCCCTGTGGTGGAAAATCATCATCTTCATAATCATCAACCCCCTTTCCCATTTTTGTATATGGGGTGAGAGTATCTTGTCAGTTGTTGCCACTTGCTACCTCTCTGGATTCAATGCCAGTCTCCTACCTTCTTTGACAGTCATGCCTGACTCCTGCAGGTCTTCTTTCACGCACCCCACCTGTCTCTTGGCTGAAAGCTGTCATCTCTTCTTGCCTTCTTCCCGTCTCTTCCAAATCTTCTTAATCAAACTGTCTTTTGCTTTCCTGCACATTTAATCAAACTTTCATAATCTGTTCTTCTTGAACTTCTCTTCAATTGAGGCCACTTTAGCTTCTGCTCTGACAGTCTCATTTATCTCTCTCTCTCAGACTGCATCCTACCAACCATTTCAGGAACTTCAAGCTTCCACAACTGCTCTGCCATCATGGACCAGGTTTCTGTGTCATACAGCATCATTGGTTGCACCATTGTTTTAAAAGCCTTATTTTTCAGCTTCTTTGGTGTTTTTCTGTCACACATTACCCCTTACATTCTGTGAGAGTTGGCTGCATCACAATAAATACATTTTTTGATAAGAGACAGAAATTACTTCATGTTTATAAGAGGTGTCATTTTACCTACATTAAAAGTGCACTTCAGCAAACTAGTAAAGAGCCAAAGGGAACCATTAGGAAGCTCAACGCTGAATATAAACTTAAAATAGCCACTAAAATCCAAAATAACTACAAATCCTTTTTTAGCTACCTCAGAAAGTAAAGAACTAATAATCAACAATTTTCAGAGACAGTTCACAGTAATACTGCCCACTGTGATGTAAATTATACCCTATCCTACAAATGTAGTGCATATTTCACTTCACCCAGAGTTATACAGCTATTCCACAGATTCAATGTTCCCAACTGCTCCCTTTAATTACTGTGGAACAAGTCCTCTTGACCATCTTCAAAGGCTAGAAAACCTCATCCATGGTTCCTGATAACATAACAGATTGCCTGATTATCAGTATCAAAATGTCCTATCCGAACCCCTATTAAAGATCTATAATCTAAACTTCTCCACCAGTTACATTCCCAAACCATGGAAAAGTCATTGTAATGTCATTACATAAGGGGGAGCTAACCACAGACTGTGGTTAATATACACTCAGTCTCGTATGTAATGCTATGGCATGCACTATCTCGGACTTCATTAATCCAGACATTGAAAAATCTTTTAATCCTGGATGCTCACCAATTTGGCCTTGTCAAAGGAAGGTCCAGCCTCTTTAACCTCATTAAATTCTTCAACAAAAGTTACCAAAGCAGTCGATAGCAGTTATACAATATATAAAGTACCTCTCCTTCCTGGGACTTGAATTTCATGGTAAATTTTGTGCCTTTTAAACCTGTTGGCTCAGCAGAACTTAAGTTGTTCTAATAGAAAGTGTGTCCAGGGAAGCCATTGCTTCTTCCATGCTGATCTCTGAACTACAGATGTTGTGTCATGAGTATCATAGGGTTTTCCCTTGCTGCTTTCAAAAAAGTATTTCTGTCTGATCTCTCAATTTGCAATATGTGGTGCATAACATCTCACTCAGAGTCTACTCATTTCCCTGTGTTCTTCCTTGGGGCAGCGTCCAGGGAAGTTTACCCTAAAAACTTTGGGTGTTCCCCAGCAGCTGTAGTTTTACATCTGTAGAGTTCAAGAAGTCTGAGCAGATCTGTGTTTGCATTACCCTTTGTAAAGAGGTACATGTTTACTAAATTTTAGAGCCTACAGCATTTTGAACTGTAAAGACTATTTTTTTATTTAATTCAGAGTAAAGTACATCTTAATATATATTTAAACTAACTTTCTTCACCACAGACTCCATTTAAAGACTCAACTCTGTATATGTGCATACACACACACACATATATATATATATATATATATATATATATATATATATATATATATATATATATGTGTGTGTGTGCATGTGTGCATGTGTGTGCGTTTATTTTTTCCTTATTTTAGTATGGATTGCAATAACCTAGAAGTTGTTATGCTGAGACACTAGATATTTGTGTTTCCATGAATGAAATTTTCTGAATGAAGGTTTGGAAGCTTGAAGCTCAGTGACTCGAAGAATGTGGATTATTACATCTTAGTATATTTCAGTTGCATTGCTTTTTTCTTTCTGGTTATTCATTCCATATCTTCATGTTATATGTTTGTAAATAATTTAGTTGTAAATAATTTAGTAATTTAAACACTTAAATAAACATGAACTTAACAGTAATTCTATGCAACTTCAGCTGAGTCAAACTCTAAGTCAGGGCTGCTAATAGACTCCCTAACAGAAGCTATCATTAAACGGTTGTCCAGTAATCGCAGTAGTAGAAGTTCCTTACTCAGAAACATCCTAAGCACCACGTACAATACTCTGGGACACAGGAAAAGCCAAAGGGAGGCACAATGTTCCAAAACTGAAGTACGTTAGGCAAAATGCATCCTCCACCTGTGGGACTAACACAAAGTGAAATCCCAGTAAGCAGTGATCATATCCAAGGATATTAACTATCCAGGTGCTAAGTCAAAATCAGTATCATAAAGTAGGGGTGTGACCATGTGGAATTTAACATATAGGACTGGAAGTCTTTGAGGTTTAAAAGCAACCAAGTTTCTAACAATGTCATTGTGAATAAAAAAAAGAAAAAAGATAAAACAAACTTCCTCAGTCCTTTCTGGGCACTAACTATGTGTTCCGTCTAAAAGTATGCAGGCATCTTGTGTGACACAAGCTTGTGTGTTACAGATGAATTTGTCACAGGAAGACTTACCAGGTAGAGTATATTTTTTACAAGATCCATAATCCACTGTTTTCAATGACGGCCTTCCATGATGGTGCATGCCTAGAGAACCAACACATCTGAGTAGAGAGAGCTACTAGTTATGAGAGCTGTGAGACTGTCTGGGGGAGGTCAACTTCTTGAGTGTCTTTGCAAATGATCTTGAGGGAGACAATACCACTTGACTTGGGAAGATGCCTCTGTCCTTGTGGATGTCTGCTTATCTAATGGTCTGGAGTGGTCCACCAGTTACAAAGTCAGAAGGAAGTTCTACATACCATCTTGGGCTGACAAGCCCTTACTCTGCTTTTGAAAGTCATCAATCATCTCCTGCATAGACTCTCATCCTGCAAGGGGCACAAACTCTTTATAAAGAGGACCTCCTCCTGAAAAGTAGCATTGACTCTATAAAGGCGGTCTTCTCTTCTAAAGGAGCAGGCAGATGAACCTGTTACAACTCCTCTTTACAGGAAGAAGCCACAACCACTCCATCCTGCATAAGCAACTGCCAGTGGATGCAGTCAGTGGCTGCAGATGGAGTGACCTACATAAAACCCCAGTACAGATACTGTTGAAAGAGTCTTTAATGCTGCATCACCTGTACTTGACTTGATTCATCTAAATTCCATTTAGATGGGCCTGAAAGAATGAACTGGCAACTCATCACAGATTGTATAAATTAATGTAAGGTTAGTAACCTTGGTATTAATTATATGTCAATGGGGTGCAAGGTTGCTGCCATTTGCACTGGCATGTGTGGACAGACTTAGTGCCTCATGTTCTAAAATCTTTGATAAATTGCCTATTTGGTCTACAGGCTAAGCAGACAGTCTTCAGTTAATCTACTATCAATAAACTGCCCCATCACATTCCACTATCCTCTTCACAAATTACAGGATCTCAGGGTCAGAACACCTGAGTACTTGACTCAAGGACTGATTCTTCCACAGAAGGTCAGCAGTGGCAGAACAGTAAATTGTTTTGCCAAACCTGCCCAAGTTTATTTTTGGCCATCTGTCCAGTAGGACAGTGACTAGATGTTAGGGCCTGTGGACCCTGTACTGAGCCAAGAAAATCATAAGATGTTTGGAAATATGGGTAGAACATTTGTAGGGTTTAGACAAGCTAATTGCCTTATTTGTATAAAGTGTTTAGCATCTAGATTCTACCAGGCTGCCAAAATAGCAACTTTCAGGACCATTTCCAATGCTAGGATGACAAAGGCTTTTCTTTCTTTTTTTCTTGCTCAGATAAGGATTAATTATTTTCTAGAGAGAAAGACAAGTTGGAGCAACCCAGTCCAAGGTGGGCTTCATTGCACATGACATCTGGCCAAATTGGGATGGGGTGAAAATTCATAGGCAAGCAGGTTGAGGACAAGTGCTTATAATCTATTTATAGCATCCAAAACTGGGACTGTGATCCCTTATTGGAAATCTACAAGATAAGACTCATGGTAGCAAAAAGACCATCTTTGTCCAGTAGTTCCAGGAGGATTAAATCCAGACACCTGTGATGCATAGTGGCATTTGTTGCTCACAGGTTGATGTGAGGTGAGGAAGCACACAACTGGGGTACTGCTGCAGTCTAACAGTTTTGTGCTGGTTCTATCAAAGGACACAATCTATATTACTGTATAAATTCCCCCAAATTCATTTAACCTCCATCCACCCGGCAACAAACAGACTATGCAAGTCCAGCAGTAAGATGGCATTCACAGAAGACTCAAATGGTATACCAGAGCTTGGAGACTTAAAAAGTAGTATTAACTTGCCTTACGGTTGGGAGGTCTTCAGGCAAAGGCCTTGTGGTGGGGAGTTTTTTGAGGGGGAGAACCTCCTGTTTGGTTGAGCCTTCCTTCTCCTGTACTCCTTGGGTACTACTCTTAACTGACTGAGTATAAACTGTTTTGTCAGGGCTTTTTATTAAAAATTCAGTGGGTGGGTCTAGAGCTGTCACCGCCCATGACATCCTTTGGGTGTGTGTTGGGACGGGTTAGTGTATTTGCTTGACTGTGATGTCATAGTGGGCTCAGCCCTGTGTGCTTGGGGGTGGATTTAAGCCTTTTACTCCCATTTAATTAGTTATATCAATACAGTGTTAAAAGTACGTGTTTAATCCTCATAACTGAGATAATCTCGGCT
>NC_056739.1:1978556081-1978733581 GCF_019279795.1 Protopterus annectens
TACTAAAATGTTGGACTTGACCCCCCCCTCCCATGTTGGCTCTTGTTTCTGGATTCAAAGCGGCATGCAGTTTCAGGATTCAGTATTTTGCAGTGTTTTACACTTTTGTTTGCAGCTGTTCAATCTTCTGTCTGTGGTGGATTAGATGGAAATGGCATTGAACTTCTGATGCTAAACCCATATAATACTTACATAAACTTTGTGGCTTAAACATAGTGGCTATGTTGTAAAATGTTTCTCACAGGTTCACATGTGTATACTCTGCTAACAACCACTAGGGCTCTTATAAGCCTAGCCGTGCAACCCAAATGTGACCCACAAATTTGATTTATATAGGAGGTATTTTACTGACTCTCTGTCCATAACAGACATAGGAGCCAGACCAAGGGTGAATTTCCAATTTCCTATCCATTGGTCCAAGCTGCGCTTAAATAGGGATATGCAGAAACTCTGCTTCACATGGATGGGGGGCCTATTCCAGAGAATGGGAATTCTCTAAGGAACATTATCTGTCTCTCCAACATGTCCTGTTTATGTCACAAGCAAAATTTAGGTCTTTTAGTCTAGTAGTTCTGATGCTGTTTGTTTTGTGGATGTAGAAAATGTTGATAAAAACAGGGTTCAGGAATGCCTTGTATGCCAGACAAAGATCACCTCTCAGAAGTCTGTATGATACCAAGTAAAAAGACAGGGCTCTGAAGAGATCAGCAAAGGACACTGTGTTTACTCCCTGTATTCTTTTTGTAACGAACTTTTGTGGATGTTTCAGGTGCTGCATGTGTCTGGTCAGGTGCATACTGAAGGGGGCATTATACAGTATGATGGGTCTGATGAGGGCTGACTACAGTGGTATGATGACCTCTCTGAATCTAAATGTCGTGCCTTTGTTTATAAGTTGAGTAATACAGAAATATTTTCTTACTACCTTGGACACATGTTGGTCAGAGGCTAGGTTATTATCTACACGAGTTTCCAGATCCCTGACTAGTGAATCAACTTTTAATGGTGTTTTATTGATGATGTAGTTACGCAGGCAGGCAGACTTCCCAAAAGGTATTACAATGCATGGCTATGGCTCAAGCATTTGTCTGTATTAGGCATTCCTAAAGGGTGTTTTCATCTTGGGGGGATCTTATTTATTTATTGCATTTGTTTACCAGGAAGGTCCACTGGGCCAAAAAGTGCCAATTTTCAATGGAGGGAGGCCTGGGGAAAAAAGTTCCACACTGATATATATAATGCATACATTTTAATATATACAATATATACATTTTGATAAAAACACAAATAGCACTTATAACAATAAAAACAGTAAACAGAGTTTTTGACAAATTAAAAGGTAACAGACGTGCAAACAGATGTGACTACTGACAGTACAAATTGTTATTGATACAGAAAGAGGCAGTGCAGCAGTGTGTAAAATATCAATTGACACTACATTTACACCAGGGTACAGAAGTAGATTATCTATCAAGGAGTAAAGGTGATGGTTAGGAGGTAGTAGAGGATGGAGAGAGGAGAGGATGGAGTAGAAGAGGGGGAAAAGGCAAAGACAGGTATGGAATGAGGGGAGAGACAGTGTCAGGTTATGTGTTGTGAGGAGATAGTGCATGTACATTGTCAGTGGGAGGAGAGATGTTGTTTCAAAGATATTTTGAAGATAGATGTGTTGCTGGTGAATCTAAGTGAGGGTGGGAGAGAGTTCCATAGCTTAGCAGTGGAAAAGGAGTGGAGTATTTGACCAGCAGAAAGGTTGGGTTTCTCTACCTGTAGGACCATTTGGTTTTCAGAGCGGAGAGGCCTATTTGGGTGTTATATTAGCAAAATAGCTTAACAAACTATCTTAGTCTGCAACCATCTGTGAACTTGGTTAGCCAGAGGCCTTAGACACTGGCTTTGACATCCAAGAAGTAAATGTCAAAGACAAGTGGGCCTTGTACAGAACCCTGAGTGAATCCACTAGTAACCAGCCTCTTTATGGAGGTGGCCTCACCAATTCTAACCTCCTGGGTCCTATCAGTGATCCAGCTAGCTATCCATTGTGTTATAAAGGGGTTTATAACTAGGCCCATAATTTTGTTGACAATGCCTATTGTATCAAATGCCTTTGCAGATCAAGGTAGGCAGTAGGCACCATTTTTCCCTTATCTATTGACTTAGTATCCTTTTCAAAAAAGTTCACCAGATTCAGTGAGCATGACCTTCCATTGATAAAAGCAAACTGGGTTGGATCCAGTGTCTGGAGGTCGTCTTTTTCCTTGCTGATAATTTCCTTGACAATTCTCTTCATGGCTTTGCAAATAAGACTAGTCTGACTAATGGGTCTGTAGCTTCCAGGATCTGTTAAAAATCCTCCCTTATGAAGGGGTTGACTGTTAACAGTCCTCCATTCATATGGCACAAAGTGTTTTTTAAGACTATAGTTAAATAATGACTCCAGGGGCCCTGATAAGTTGTACATTAGACTATTCAGGAGACATCTTGGGATGTTATCTGGGACCACTGAGGCTGTGTTCTTGGCTTTAGGGAGTGCAGCCAGTACATGCTCCCTAGTTACAGTTGGAAGGGTTATATTTGAGGGTATTTTTTTGGGGATGGTCGGGGGTGAGACGGGGGTAAAGTTGGAAATGAATTTGTCTGCTAACAGGTTTCACTATATGCCAGGCTCAGTGAATGTGGCATCATTAACCTCCAGTGCAGCACATTGCTCTATGCTGCCCTTAAGATTTCCGACACGCTGTACAAGGCCTCGTGGTTATCTTTCACCTGTGTTGGTTTTTCTTGACCTAATTAGTTCTCTTAGTTACTTATTTACTTTGATGAGACAAGTTTTTATCTTAAAGGTATTTACCTTTCTGATTTTTGCTATTATTTTTATTTCTTTTGTTGTATTTCCTGTTTAATTTGGGATGCCACCAGGACTGTTTGTTTCAGAGGCTAATCCTGGGATTACTTCTGACAGGTTCAGCTGTCTCTGTGCAGCCACTGACATGGTTGTACAGAGTTTCTGACAACAATTCAGCCTACACTGCTGTGTTCTTGGGGTTTGGAGGGGCACTGCATTTTGACACACCATCACTTAATAACAAGTAATTTGCCTTAAAAGAGTTCCTAACTGTTACTGACTTTGATGGTATTACAGAGTTGGTTTTCACAGAGACAGCTTTATGGTCGGACCTTACCAGGGATGATGAGACATTGGGGGGGGGGGGGGGTGCACTGTTCTCCCAGATTTGTGATATTGAGGTCCAATGTGTTGGAGCCTCTATTGGGTGTATTTGCTACTAGGTCAAGGGTGTTTGTATTTATGATGCCAAGAAATCTGTATGTCAGTAGATTTGAGGATGTGTACATTTCCCAGTATGTAGAGGGGTAATTAAAGTCTCCCATGAATATAGTGTTAGGGTGGATGGTATGTGTCTCCAGTAGGTAGGTGAGCTTCTTGGGATATGAAGGGTAACCTATAGCTGGCTGGGATATTGTATGGAATTTTGTCTATGATGATATGTGGGGGAAGTCTAGCAATCATGCTGTTTGACCACCCTAGAGGTATGCTTGTTATTGATGTATATTGAGACACCTCAACCTTTAGCCCCTGTCTGTGTAGCTACTGTTCTAAAAGTGTGAAAGGCACTGAAACCTTGCAATTCTGGGATACTCTCTGCCACTTTAAACCATGTCTTAGTAACTGCACAAATGTCTAAATCCTTGAAGTGATGAGGGCATGTAGGGTGTGTAGTTTTTTTTTTTTTATCTAGGCTCCTGGCATTGAGCAGTAACACCCTGCTGTTCAGTTAATTTAATTTTGCTATGTTGGTAGGTTTGCCAATTTGGCATTGCCTAAAAAAGGCATTATGGGGTGGATAAAGTTTCAGCCAGTATTCAAAAAGAGGGGAAAGGTGCAAATCATCCTTGTCAAAGCAACATCAAAGCAACATGGTCTGTGGACCCTGTTCTCCCAAATTGACAAATATTGGATCCTCTTAGACCAGAAGACAGACAGTTGTTGAAATCAAGCATTTTTGCTTATATCATGGCACCATCCTCAGTGATGGTAATATTCTGCTGAATGCTGGGTTTATACAAACCTGAGACATCTAGTCTGAAAACACCATAATATATCTCTTCATATAGTCCAGGGAGGTACATCTCAGGTCATTTACACCTACATGGACTATGATGGAATTATACTGTTCCCCTTTTCATTAGATTCATGGGTTCAAAAATTCAAAGCTAGTTACTAGTCTAGCTTTCTTAGTAGGCCATTGTAAGCCTAATCAGTTTCCTTCCCAAACATGATAATCAAACACTGTACCTTAAGTCTGTGAGTCAAACACCTTAACTGTTATACAAAGACCCAGTTTTCATCTCTCTCTCTCTCTCTCTATATATATATATATATATATATATATATATATATACACACACACACACACACACACATATATATATATATATATATATATATATATATATATATATATTCTTTTTCATCCATTTCCTTTCTTTTTTCTTTTATAGTTATCCATTTAAATTTTCTTTTTCTGTCTTTTACCATTTTACCAACATAATTCTTTTTTCCCTTTTACTACCTCCCAGTTTGTCTTCTTCATCACTTATTTCAGAACCTCCTTCTGTGTGCTCATTATTTTTTCCATCCAATTATTCTTCTATTTCTACTACTTATAAAATGTCTTCCCTTTTTTCATTTTCTTCTCTTTCTTTTTCCTTTTCCTTACTGCTGTTTTCATTTTTTGCAATCCATCATAAATGTCCAATTTTGTTACTTTTATAACATTTCAATTCACATATTTTTTGCATCATGTCCCATCTCCCCAATATAACATTTTCTTTTGTCACAGTTACTTATCAATTGTCCTTTTCCACACACACACAAACAAAAAAAAAAAAAAACAAGTTTTGGGTTCTCCCCAGTATTTTACAACACCCCTAATTCCCCTCCACATTTATCTTGCTTGGTATATGCATATTTTTTCTCTTTGTATTTCTAAGACAATATTACAATCCAGCCATCAGTTCATAAACCCCTTTTGTCATAATTTTTGCAATGTCCATAATGCTTTCAAATATCCTTTTAAAGTCTGTCTTTCTATATCAAAATTGTACATGAATCTTCTTTTAAGATTCCATGGGTAACAGTCTTTCTTTTTTTCATATTCTTCAAGAAAATTTTCCATTGGTTAAAAAAACAGTCTCAAATATAATGTCACAAAATGTCTTTGTTAATAAGAATAAATGGTCTTACCGCATGTGCTGTTACACCCAAAGGAGCTATTAAATTGTCCCACACTTCATACCTGTCCATTTATTTGTCTTCTTTACTTTGAATCCTTACCACGTAGTTCTGTTATTTATTTTCTTCTGCCTTCTTTTCTGCTACTCCACTTTTGCCTTTCTGTACTTTCTCTGCATATGTTTTCTTTTCCATCTCAGTACTATTTTTCAGGATTGTTTCTGCATCCTCATTTTGTATTTTCTCCATAATGTCCCATTAGGAAAACTCTCCTCCATTTTCTCGCTCACTCTGCACCATCATTTCTTTAAGTAAATCATCTAGCAACCCTTCCCACTTGAGGGTTGTAATTATACATCCATCATTTGCTGAGTCATCTCCATCAAACAGGTTTCTTTGAAACATTTCCTCAGAATCCTGTACACATTCTTCAATCTCAAAATGTGCTTTCTCCTTCATTTATTTCACTACTCCATCATCTCCTTCTACCAAATTGTTTTTCCCAGGCCGACATTGCACCTCAAATAGAAACAGGGAGTGCTCCACTGACAACAATGATGAGTAGGGAAGTTCCCACGATGTCCTGGCTGAATTCATCCTAGTAGAATAAATACCACATCAGGCCACCCCTGAAAAGAGGATACTGGCCAAATGGGACTAACATGAAAAACAAAGGATAAATAAATAAAAATAAAGAAAGAAAGAAAGAAAGAAAGAACCCCTGGGAAAACCCAAAAGACACAACAATTCTGTCAGAAAACGCAAGTGTTACCATTTTCTTGCTTATAAAATCCCAGCTGACTCTACTGAATGCTTTCTCTGCATCAAGACCCAACAACAATAGTTTTTACACTTTGCTTCCTTGCAGATAACTGTTCTGTCAGATATTGACAGATATTTGCCTCCTCCACAAAACACTGATCCACGTCTATCAATTTTGGCAATGCCTCTGCATTTTCTTAACTAATGTATAGGCAAACACTTTATAGTCATGCTTTAAAATATAACTGGCTCTATATGAAGTTGCTTGTGTTGTCAACTTTCTGAGACACTACTTAAACTTTGGTCACCTGGGCCACAATCAGGGCTTTATCTGTTGATGCCATCAGTACAGACACCTGATTTTTAGTTTTTGCCTAGGCAGTAATTAATGCTGATCTTCCATCTGACCTAAAATTCATATGCATAAAAGGGTAACTATTTAAAATGTTGGGACCTGCTAGAGGGAGTCCTGAAACATGGAGACTGAAAGTGGAGGAGGCAAGCCAGTTTTTTTGGTCAAAGTCCAATATTGCCATTTTCTGGAATATTCTCTTTTCCTTAAGGTATGGTGATCTCGGGTAAGGTGGGAGGCTTGACCCCACATCAGGGGGTGCAGGAGGGCTCTTCCCTTAAAAAAGAAGTTTGAAGGAGAACAGCAATGTTCAAGATTTGCTCTTATGGATTTTTGATCTTTGTTTTTGTCATATTGGCACTCGGTGTTAAAAGTGCCAAAATTTCTATAGAGTGACATAAAAAGGTATGCTTCTTTATTCAACAATGAGCTATCCTTGTCCTCTAATTATGCTGATTGTATAATTTCTAAACAATTAACAATTTTGGTAGATCTGATGTCATCACTGGAAACATGTAGCATGGTTTCTATCAGTCACAATATGTCTGACTTGTATTAAGCAGCCCCAATTTGCATAATCAGCTTTAGGCATTACATTTCTTACAAGGAGATGAGTGAATATGTTCAACACTGGGAAAGTGAATTCTAGACGAAAAAGGATAAGCCAACATTATGCATATCATAACCGTAGTTACATTTCTGCTTTCTGAAACTATATCACTGCTCCCATTTTGTTTAATGAATTTCATTGTAATCTTTCCTTCACATATTATTTTTGTTAATGATGCATTAAGATACTGGAGATGAAATAAAACAAACATAGCATGAGTGAAGAGCATAGTAAGTTATGCCTTGGTGTCCTTCAGCAACACCACTTACCTGAGCTATAACTACCGCTTTTGTTACTTACTGTAGTAAGTTCACTTCCAGTAGAATTATTCTAAACCTTCTGGTAATGATCTTTTGCCAGTTTTCATTTCAGTCACATTTTTATGTTTGTAAAGCATAAAGAAGCATTTTGAATACTACTTTTTTTAATTATGTTTTGTGTCTAATCCTTTTTGAGAATCTCAAAATATATAGATGTGATCAGGCAAATGGGAGAAAGCTATTTTCCTATAGAGAGATTCTAATTCATGCTGGCCTCGAATAACTCAATACCTCTACTTACGCCAGCAGTTCTAACCACAGTTGTTTATACTGCATGATGGAGCAAATGAGGTATTTTGCTAAAATTATGTTAAAATAAACCATAAAATAAGCTTTGAAGTAACTAGTACTGCCACTTCCAGCTGTTCCTTTGATTAATGCCATGCTGTAAAAAAAAAATTGTTAGAACATAATGAACAACTGCAAACGCAGTCAAAAAGAAAATGTTGAGTGAGGCCATTGGAGTGATATCCCATCATACACTATTATCATTTTTTTTACTTTTTAATTCCATTTAGATGTTTCAAGCACAGGCTTGTCACCTTTAATACACTCCTCAGCAAAAGTCACTGTCTCTTCAACCCACCTTCCTTGGCCATGTCCCATTGCCATGCTGCCATGATAGCATAAAGAAAAATTAGTTGACTTTAAAAAGGATGCCATACTGAAGTAAAGTACCTTCACTCTAATGTGGTTAAGGTTTGCCGTCACACATACACTGAACCATAGCACATAATGATCTTACTCTCACTAAAGCGATGCACTTGAGAAATGCTGCCTCATATAAGTAATTTAATTTCTTTTCAGAATCTGTCACATCTTAACATTTTGCTGAGACTGCTCCTAGGACTCTTCATCTCTACATCGTGTTATGAGGATTCACCTACAGTAAGTCCTACATTCGCCCATCCTGCCAAGATATTTTCAGTAAGTGCTTCATATAATTTTACATTAATTATTTAATTAGTTTAATTTAATTACTTGTACATCTTACTACCTCTCTGTTCCACGTTTATCTTCTTCTTTGAGAATTATTTTACCCAGCCAATACCTGCATATGGCCAGTTCTTATCAGTGTACTACCCGGTAAACAAATGTAAAATTAAACACACACACACACACACACACACACACACACACACACACACACACACACGCACACACACACACACACACACACACACACACACACACACACACACACACACACACACACACACACTTTCGTACTACTTTTCAGGTAGTCATTTGTGGTTCTGCCTTTCTTATATTTCTACTAATCTTGAACTTCGACAGAAACCTGCATAATGCATACATTCTTATCAAGACATACATGAAAGTAGTGTCTGGGACAGGCCCCAGCCACAATGTCAGACAAAATGTTTAAGAAGCATCCATTAAAAGGCCTCTGAATATGGACTACTCTTTCTTGGATGTCTAATATTTACACCATCCAGAACCTATATTTGTTACCGTATGTTCACTTCATTCTTCAACCCACGTCCCTATGCATTCTTTTTCTTACACTGTGCCTTCTTCATATTATTTCCTTTTTAATAACTTGCAGCTTCTGCAGTCATCTCAGATACTTACGTACCTTGGATGGAGTTATCAGGTAGTTCTAGTTTTTAGTGTCCTTTCTTGAAATATACAGTGAATGTACTGCTTGAGCGGACCTCCTTTGAGAACATTATGCACAATAATGTAAATTTCATACAGATTTTTCTGAGACATATAAACATTACAAAAACTGAGAGCTGTGCTAAATAACTAACAGTTAGTGAGTGCCACAAAGGTGTGATGGCAACCTCAAGTAGATTGTTCACTACTGTTAACTCTAATGGATGAGTTTGATAGTTGTGTTATGTAGCTGCATCAAAATGTGATGCCAATACATTTATCATTAATATTAATTTCTGTACTGTGCAGCTGAAGGGAAAGCTATTGACATTTTATTCTTGGAGATAACATGCAATATTTTTTTAAATTCTGCAATTTGAAATGTTACCCTCTGGAGTCATTTTTACTGCGGTGGTGGTGTTGTGGTAGCATTGTCGCCTCACAGTAAGACGCTGTCCGGTTCGATTCTCAGCTAGACCGTCTTCTGCGTGGAGACATGTGTGAATGGCTTACCTTCGTTGAAGGTTGTGCGTCAGAGCTGGCAACTCGGTACGTAAAAATTAACTGCCAATCATTAGCAGACTGGAGTTCCGCTGTGGCAACCCCTAACCGGGAAAAGCCAAAAGACACAACAACAACAACCTTCTGGAGTAATTTTTAAATAGTGCATGTCATCATCAACTGAAAATAAATAGTCCACTGAACTGTGGAAAGCAAAATGTTCCAGGTACAGTCAGAAAGTTCTCTTATATTAATTCAATGGTATAGTGTCAGAAATTGTTTTCAGCAAACAGTTAATTTTCTGCATTGTGTTTCCATCATGATTATATGCAGAGCAAAACAGGAGAGCTCTACTGCCAAATGTTAGTTTTGCAAATTATTTTGAAGTTGTTTTATAGTTTCATATTTTAAATTTGCTGCATCAGTAATGCAATTTCCCTGATACATAATTTATACTTGTTATTCTCAAAGTAATTGCCTAAGTAATTTTCAAGCATAACAAATCACTTGTTTTTTTTTTCTCAATAGGTAATTTGTTCCAAAATTTCAGTAGCATTTGAGTGACATATCTATTCCACTTTCTTGTTTTGTTAAAATTAATTTTAAAATCTAGTCTTTGATCTCTAATTCCAGGGTATTGCTCATTTAATGTCAGTCCTAATTCTTCTCTTAATCCTGTATTTAATATAGCCTTAAGTACCAGGCAAAGTTTCCATCTGTCCACTTGATAAAATATAATGTAAATGTCAGGATATGTAAGCCATTCTGTATACGGGTTTTTACTACTACTTTAGTTTCTAAACTTCCAATATCTCTCTGTGATGGATAATAGAAGCATACCTTGTATTTTATAATCAGTTTAACAACATACATAAGTAAAGCCTTAAGAATTCCTTGTTCTCTGGATTTAACCATGTTGGTTATTAGTTGAAATATTACACAGAACAATCGTACTGTTAAAATGTACACAGCAAAAGGGTATAGTGTAACAAGATATTATTAGTATGCCTACTGTATAAAATGGGAGATCTTTGAGACAGTAAAATATAACCCACGGACAATACAACAGATGAGTCAAACTTGTCAAAACTTCAGCTCTCAGAATACATAAACAGATATATAAACTGCTCTGTGAAATGACAGCTGTGTGGGTTGTGTTTTACCCCTACTTTATCTTTTTCACTGTGTTGTGCATCTGTGGAGTTGGTATGACAAACACACACACACACACACACACACACACACACACACACACACACACACACACACACACACACACACACACACACACACATGCACAGACACACACACACACTCTTATTTTAATATTTTTCTGTTGTTTTCAGAGTATGTCCTAAAAATACCTTTATACACCCCCCCCATGCACAAATACATATCCTATACATAATAGTATACAAAGAGAGAGTAGTAGCTGACAGGAAGCTACTGCTCTTAATCATATCTAAACTATTTATTTTGTATCCTATATTCCTTTGCAATCAAGTACTTAAAAAGCACACCAGAAATCCACAGAGCTTCTGATGTTACAAATATATTACTGTTTTTTCATTAAAAAATGAAGATATCACAATGATTATGCTTTACACACACACACTCGCGTGCGCGCGCACACACACACACACACACACACACACACACACACACACTTACATTTGATTGTGTTCTTAAAATACCAGTATAGAAAAACTTTTTGACATTAATCTCACTTGCTATAATGCTTCCTGTTATCTCTGTTTAAATGCCCTTCAGCCTATACTGACTAAACAAAACAAAACTGACCAATCTAAACTTGCAACTGTAAAGAAATTTACAAGAAACAATGAAGCTAAAAAATAAATAAATGGCACTATGGCAGTGTACCACATAAATGCAATGGCAAAAATAATAATTCGGTGCTATTATAATTACATATACTATGCTTATTTTGTATATTCGAAAGCTTGCTGCCCTACATATTCTTAATATGTATACCTTCTCATTGCAAATATAAGGTTTGCAAAACTGTGCATCTATATTTATTAATAAACATCGTTACCCATTTATTAATTTTATACTGTGGCACTTTTATATTATTTCTAAAGCATTCCCCAAAGCGATACCCATCTAATATTACATATTCTGAAACGGCTCCATATTGGCCTTATTTGACTGAATCGCTGGCCTCCTTCCCTTATGGTAATCTGATTTCCAGTCTCCCTCCTTCCCTTCTTTCACTGATATTGTCTGTTTTATTAGCTATTTAAGCACTCTTCCCACTCTGTTTTCCATACATCCAAGATACTGAATGCCCACAGAGCAAACCAATACTGCACCTGAGTAAACCTCTTTAATTACATATTGTTTCCTAATCATTTTCCTAGAACTCAGCAAAGCTTGGTTTCCTAGGCTGTGTTCCAAAAGTGTTTTACTTGTATCTTATGCCGTCAAGGCAAAGCTAAGTACTTTTGATCACTAAACTGCACTTGTTTATGTCATTTTGGGTGATCACTGTTGTTTCTTGCTTTTATTTTTGCATTTTACTGTATTTTTGTAAAAAAAAAAAAATGCTCTTCCTCTCATGGTTACTGCTGTAAGAATGTCTTAAAATCACCTTAAGCAAGGGATTTCCAACTAGATGTGGTTTGTAGCAGCACTGCACGCATGGGTCTCTTATACTGTGTTTTTACATTAGGAGGACTGGATTTATTCATCTTATGGCAGAAGGTGTGTGCCTGGTTTATCTGAGTTAGGAAACAGATTATCGGCTCATTTGCTAGTTTTTTGTTTTTTCTGTGCTACTGGAAATTCAGAACGTTTGCCTAGAGGTGCTCACCAGGCAGCAGCAGTTAGCAGTGCCCTGTACAGTAGCAAGAGGCTAGAATGCAAATTTTCCCCATAGAACAGTCCATAAAACGTTACCATGTAAACTAGCAAATACATCATGTACAGACAACCTTAGAGCAGCTACTTCAGCATCAAGTGGCATTACCAACTAGATTTAGCATAATTCAGTGTTATGTAAACATTAAACCTAGTAGACTTTGATACTGTTTAGCATAATCTGCCCCACTAATGCACCCTTATTAGTCAGCACCAACAAAACACCCTTACTGCCTTCTAACCCCAATACACCACCCCCTTATAGCTCACGAAGCAAAGGGTTAGACAGCATGGATGTCTAATTTCCTAACTTTTCTGTAGTCTCTTGGTAGAATATTGGCATCTTGAAACAATGTAGCAACTGTCTCACATTTACCGACAACCACTACATCCTTAAAGAAACAGACACAATGACACTGGAGGCTAAACTTTTGTATACAAGCACACATCAGGTTGGTGAAACTGTGCACACAATACATACCTCATATAGCACACAACACATACACATAGACTAACATATGCTGAGGTACTTAAAAGCAATCTTCCTATACAGTAAATATCACCTTGACTGCCTGCTGGCAAAGCTATGCCTCAACAAGCCCAAAATCACTCAGAAAAAATAATACCTAACACGGCACATACAGTCACTCTCAATGGAGCTCCAAATATTAAGCCCCTAAGGCAAGCAACCACACTTTCTAGTACTCTTGTCATTGGGGACTTCATTGTAAGACATACTGATGCCCCTGTAACCAGGCTAAACAAGGAGAAAATAACAGTTAGTTGCTTATCTGGAGTCAGGATTTACCAAATCATGCAAGTACGCAACTCATTGCACCACAGGTACCAATATGATTCCATCATAGTCTGTGTAGGTATAAATGACCTAAGACTTACCTTTCTGGACTATATGTCTCAGGCTGGTATGAGCCTGCACTGAGCAGTATATCAGCATCACCAGGAATGATGACTCAATACGAGCAAAAGATAATTGATTATAACAACTGGCTGTCCTTCTGGTGTCATTCTAAGGGGATCCAATATTTGTTAACTTGGAAGGACATGGTTAAAAGACCAAGTTGCTTTGCCAAGGATCATCTGCACCTGTCTCCTATAGACTTTTGAATATTGGCTAATACATTATCCACTCCCATAATACCTTTTTAGTCAATGCCAAATTCAAAAACCTACCAACATAGTAAAATCAACTCAAATGAACCTCAATGTGTTACTGCTCAATGCCAGGAGTCATAAATAAATAAATAAATTAAAAACACTCCCTCCAAACTATTCTCACAGTTGAGAATATACACATATGTGCAGTTACCAGGACATGTTTTAACGGAGCAGACAGGTCCCAGACAGTGTCAGTGTAAGGTTTCAGTGCCTTCCACAATTTTAGACCAGTAGCTGAACAGACAAGGGCTAAAGCTGGAGGTGTCTCAATATACATCAATAACATGCATACCTCTAGGGTGGTCAAACAAGATGATGAGATGGAGTTTCTTCACATACAGATAGACAAAATCCTGTACCATATCCCAGCCAGCACTAGATCACGCTCCATGTCCCAAGAAGCTGAGAATGCATATTTGGACCTATTGGCGACACTTAACACCCAACCTAACACCCTACTCTTGGGAGGCTTTAATTATCCTTCTACAGACCCAGAATCCTACAATGCCTCAAATCTACAGGCACAGGGGATTCCTGGACTTCGTAAATCCAAACACCCTTGACCAAATAGTGAATATTCCTACTACAGAATCCAACATACTGGATTTTACTCACAAATATGGGATAATGCTGCACCCCCACCCAGTGTCTCATCCTCCATGGAAAATTCAGCCATAAAACTGTCTCTTGAAATCTAAATTAACTCTGCAACCCCAATAAAACCAGCAACAGTTAGGAAATATTTAAATGCAAACTACCTTTAATTAAATGACTGACAAAATTCAATGCGCCTTCAAATCCTGAGAACACAGAACCCTACACTGAATTGTTCTCAGAAACTCTGTACAGCCATGTCAATGGCTGTTGTACCTACCTACCAGAGATAAGCCCAGAACTAACACCAGGAAAAAAACTGCCCTAATGGTATCACAAATTAAACAGGATATACAGCAGAAGAAAAACATTATGACAAAGGTCAGGAAGGGTAATTCCCATAAAGATAAAAACTCTCTCATCAAATTAAATGGGCAACTTAAGGGGGCTAATTAGGCAAAACAAAGTGAATTCTGAGGTTAAGATAGCCTTCCAGGTGAAACATAACCCTAAGGCCATCTTCAGCTATGTCAGAAATTTGAAATGCAGAACACAGTAATGTGCTCATCTGGTGGTGAATGGTGGCAAATTCATAGAGACTAGCGAAATAGTGACCCTGTTAGTGGTCAAATTCATTTCCCACTTTACCACCGCCATCTCACCCCCAACTATTGAAAAACCCTGAAACAGAACCCTTCTAACTATAACTAGGGAACATGTACTGGTTGCCCTCATTAAAGTCAAAAACACAGCCTCAGTGGGCTCCAATAACATCCTAGGCTGCCTCCTGAACACTTTAAAATATGATTTATCAGGACCCCTCAAAGCCAGTATTTAACTATAATCTTAAAATAGGCTTTGTGCCATAAGAATGGAAGACCCTTCGTATGGGAACACCTTCAACAGATCTTGGAAACTACAGATCCGTTAGTCTGAGTAGTCTGGTTTGCAACGCCATGGAAAGAATTATCACAAAAATTATCAGCAAGGACATAGGAGACCTCCAGACAATGGCTCCATTCACAGTCTGGCTTTTCCAAAGGATGGTCATGCTTACTGAATCTGGGGGACTTCTTTGAAAAGGACACTAAGGCAATGGATGAGGGTACAGTGGTGCACACTGCCTATCTAGAACTGGCCAAAGCAAATGATACAATACCCCACTTGGGCATTGTCAACAAACTTAGAGTGTTAGGTGTAAACCCCTTTATAACATGTATTGTAATATTTGAAAGGTCGTTGTTTGTGAAATAAGGAAATAAATGGATTTAACAGGTGTGGTCTCGTTTTTAACTAAGGTAGCTTAGGAATGAGCATCACTGTTTCAAAGGGGAATGCCGCAGAGGCACTTGGTAATTCTGTCTTGGATAACATGAAAGAAAGAACGAGCAATAAGAAGAATGGAACTTTAAAAAAAAAGTGAAGCTGAATAACTCACTGGTATCCAAAATAAAATCATAAAACCTAAATAACTCGTCTATAATTAAAATCTCACTGAAACACAACAACAATGCCCTGGCATTGGTCTTCAGTGCAGAGAAAGAGAAAAAACAAAATTTGATAAATGAGAAAATGCTACTCTAAAAAGAAATACAGACTCTGGTTTTTGGCGTTCCCTGGTCCACCAAAGTGTGAATCAATTGAAAGAAGCCCTGCAAGAAATTTGGACATTTGTAAATTCCAAGGTTTCAGACATTTTGGATAGCAGCAGTGCAGATGATGCGTATATAGTGCAACCATCTACTGTAAGATTCTCAGACCTGAAAAACTGCAGAGCTAATAAAGGTGGTAAAGGTAACATGACTGATGGTCCATTTCAAGAAAATTTGGGATTCCCATGAGAGTTCCAGTCTCAAAAGGAGAAAATGTAAAGGCTTTTCAGAATTGTGCAGATAATGGTGATGTTGACTGGTGTTTGAAGGAGCCTCTAAACGATGCAATTGTGCTGGAACCAAAAGAACCTGGGAAGCAGCTGCAGCCTCCTATAAACAGCATATCTTTAGATTTTCTACAGGATATGAATCATACTTACAACAATGGGAAATGTAGTGTAAACTCCATTTCCTCTTGGCAGCAAACGGACGAGACTTCAAAAATGACGTTTTATTCTATGACCTTGTCAGATAATGTGACCACCAGGAGAAAGAGATCAACTCTTACAAATTCAGGATGCCTCCTTTTTCCCATTTCTTTTGATGAAGAAAAATGTGAAGTACAGTTCCCTGTTTTGGACAACACAGCTTTAGGAAATTTTAGCAATTCTGTTAGTTGTACCAAAGCTCTTGATTCCACTTCTAGCAGTATTCCAGAGCCTTCCTGTGGAAAAACATGTTAAAGTGACACTGTCTCCACCTGATAAGATAAGTTACAGAAACACGTTGGCTAGCTAGATGATTTATGGAAAGGACCCAAGAGGTTAGGCTTGGAGAGGCCACCTTTAAAAAGAGGCTGGTCATCACTGCAATCCCTCTGGACTCTGTGCTGGGCCCACTTTTCTTTAGCATCTACTTCTTGAAGTCAAAGCCAATGTAGAAATGCCTTAGGCTGACCAAGTTCACAGATGATTGCAAACTGGGAGCAGTTACTGAATCCTCCAAAAAATAAGAGCACGCTTCAAGAAGGTCTAATACAAGCGCTTGGTGCCGAAGCCATGGCTTAAATCGCAGTACCAAGAAAGGCATTACAGTACCCTTTTGGAAGTCTGCCAACCTGGGTTTCTATGTCATCAATAAAACATCATTAAAAGTTGATTCACTAGTCAGGGATATGGAAACTCGTGTTGATAGTAACCTAGCCTTCGACCAACATGTGAATTAAGAAGATCCTCCTATGCTGCTCAATTTATATACAAGTGCATGGTATCTAGGTCTAGAAATATCATCATACCATTGATCATACCAACTATTAACTAGACTCCCACAATTCCTAGCCTATCATGATCTTGTGTTGTCTCACTAATTTTTAGTGAGCTTAACCTTCCTTAGGATTTTTTCTCATGTAAATAAGTATATACTGTGGAATGATCAAACACCTTCATATAGTATCACAACCTATGTGTTAAATAACACTAGAAATCCATCCTTGTTTGCTGTTCTTCTATACTCTATCTATTGATCTCTAGTGTTTTTTCTTTCTTAGGTTTTTGTGAGACCTTAGTATCTCTTATCATAAATTACTAGGTGTATCTAATTTTGTAATATGTTATAAAGATTTGTACTACACCATTTCTAATACAATTGTATTAGTCTTATTCATCTATTCTTAGATAAATTTTTCCTTTTTCCTACTGAAATATAAAATATATAATCTTAGGCTTGTACTATAATTGTTAAAACTTATGTACCAAATTATACTGTTATTGTCTTTGTCTTGACCTTTTATGTTGTTGTAATTTGTGGAGCTTTTCTCCCCGGGCCTCCACTGAAAATGGACATATATCCAGCTGGACTAGCCCGGTCAACAAATGTAAAATAAAATAAATAAATAAAATAAATAAATTGTACTCAGTCCTCATCAGACCTACTACAGAGTATAATGCTCCTTTTGGTATGCACCTGACCAGACCATGCAGCAATTGGAACATCCCCAAAGGTTCATTACAAAAAGAATAAAGGGATTAAACACAATGCCCTACACTGACAGCCTCAAGGCCCTGTCCCTTATATGGTATACATGTAGTACAGAGGAGACAGCCAACACCAAAGGGGTCTTTTAATGATATAACTGGTTTCCCTGAGGTACTGCGGACCAAAGACTGCACCAACACTGAAATAAAAGCTCCACCAGGTGGGCAGGAAAGAAGGTATGTTAACTCTAACAGTTACCACTCCATCAACTATCAGGTGGACTGTAATGCACAGGGTGTAATCTACAATACAACCGAAGGCCAACCAGGCAGTACCCAAAACTGCCATATATGACATACATGTGGCCAGTTTCCCTAGGGTCATATTAATGGCAATGCTGGATATGTCCTGGAGCCATGGTTGATGACACCCTTCAGAACTCCACAGACCATAGCAGACATTGACTACGACAATAACTTTCCACCTAGGTCCTCAAAGAGTCTCTCTTAGACCTTTTGAAGACTACATTTGCTGCCTGAATGTATCCGATGGTGTCCTGCAGTAAGGCCCTGTTGTTGCACATTTTCCGAGTCAAGAACAAATCAAAATTCGGTATTCGTTCTTCACTTGTGTTTTCAATCTTTTTTTTAGTGCATCGGGATTTAGCATTCTGAGTCCGGACATTTTAATAGAGACTCCTGCTGCTTGAGGACTACACAGACATATTCTGTGTTTCCCGTCCTACATGGTTGCTGCTGCCCAAAGCTATGACATTATCCAATTTGTGTGTGGATTACATAACAATCTATTAAGCAGCTAATGACTATCAGTCAAAGTATATAATGAGAGCATACCACCACCTCCCCCAGAGTTTACTTACACGTTACATGGTGGTAATATATCCAGTACTTTTACATTCTATGAAAAATATCTCTCCTCAGAAATCTTCCCTCACACACTGCCACTAGACCGTATATTTCAGAATAAGTATAGGAATGCAATAAAACTAACTAATTAGGCTCTAGTTGCACTAAAGCCTTTACAACTACCAGTACATGCCCTCAGACACCAATAGGAGACACAACTAACACCTGCAAAATTGTATTTGTAGTAAGGTTTACACTGAGAGCCCAACTTACTCACAAACTCTATGCTGTGAAACTTTATTTTTGAATTTCTCATTGACTTCCTGCTGTTTGGCCTAAGGTAACCCCGCTTTGGTTGACACACCTGATGTTACTACACTTGAATACAGCTGCAGCTTACAAATATTATTACATACTTTAATACAGCACATTGTCTATGCAGTTTTACAAAAGTGTTGCTTTTAAACGCAGGGTAGCTGTAATACCAAAGTTATAAAGTGCAAACTTACCTCACAAAGAAGAAATGTAGCTCCTGATGAACAAAGTGAATCAGGGAATGCAATTAGATGGATTAACACTGGTAATCTTCCGTATCACCAAGGGGCTCATGTCCGCAGACATCATCATGAAAATCTGAACTCTTAGTGAGATACTTATGCTAATTAGGCAGTGGCTCATGATTTACTGAATTGCTCTATCTGTATGTTTTGCCTGTGGAACAAATACTGCTAAGTCAGCCTCACGGTCTCCCGTACTCACATGAGTACCTGTAAAGTGCACACAGCATATGTAGGCAAGTCAATGATCCCAAATAAGGGCCTCTGCTGAAAATGGTTTGGTGTAGTTGGACTTTTCCTGTAAACAAAGGTTAATAAATATATATATATATATATATGTGTATATATATATATATATATATATATATATATATATATATATATGCACACAGTGGATATAAAAAGTGTACACACCCCTGTAAAAATGCCAGGTGTTTGTGATATAAAAAAATGAGACCACAATAAATCATTTCAAAAATTTTCCCACCATTAATGTGACCTATATCCTGTACAATTCAACTGAAAAATAAACAAATCTGTTAAGGGGAAAAAAATAAAAAATGTACAATAAGCTGGTTGCATAGGTGCGCACACCCTTAAACTAATACTTTGTTGAAGCACCTTTTGATTTAATTACAGCATTCAATCTTCTTGAATAGGAATCTATCAGCAAGGCACATATTGACTTGGCAATATTTGCCCACTCTTCCTTGCAAAAGCACTCCAAATCTGTCAGATTGTGAGGGCATCTCTTGTGCACAGCCCTCTTCAGGTCACCCCATAGATTTCTATTGGATTGAAGTCTGGGCTCTGGCTGGGCCATTCCTAAACTTGAAATTTCTGGTGATGCCATTCTTTTGTTGATTTGGATGTATACTTAGGGTCATTGTCATGTTGAAAGGTGAAATTCCTCTTCATCTTCAGCTTTCTAGCAGATGCCTCAAGGTTTTGAGCCAAAAGTGATTGGTATTTGGAACTATTCATAATTCCCCCCAACTTGACTAAAGCCCCAGTTCCAGCTGAAGAAACAATGGTGTTCTTTTGCTGATGCAAAATGTTGTTTTTGCTCCAAATGTACCTTTTGGAATTGTTGCCAAAAAGTTCAACCTTGGTCTCATCAGACCCATAACACATTTTCCCATATGCTTTTGGGAGACTTGATGTATTGCTTTGCAAATTTTAGCTGGGCCTGGATGTTTTTCTGTATAAGAAAAGGCTTCCATCTTGCAACCCTACCCATAGTCCAGACATATGGCGAATATGGGAGATTGCTGTCACATGTAGTATACAACCAGTACTTGCCGAAATTTCTGCAAAGCCTTCAGTGTTGCTGTAGGTCTCTTGGCAGCCTCCCTGACCAGTTTTTGTCTTGTCTTTTCATCAATTTTGGAGGGACATTCAGTTCTTTGCAGTGTCACTGTTGTCCCATATTTTCTCCACTTTTTGATGACTGTCTTCACTGTGTTCCATAGTGTATCCAAAGGTGTGGAAATGTTTTTGTACCCTTCTCCTAACTGATACCTTTCAACAATGAGATCACTTTGATGCTTTGTAAGTTCTCTGTGAACCATGGTTTTGCTGTAGCAGGCAACTGAGTAAATGTCAGGAAAATCCTACTAGGACAACTGAACTTTATTTATGGTTAATCAGAGTCTCTTTAATTGATGTCAGGTGTGTACCCAAGAAGACTGAATGTTGTAATTAAATCAAAAGGTGCTTCAACAAAGTATTAGTTTAAGGGTGTGCACACTTGTGCAACCAGCGTATTGTATGTTTTTTATTTTTTATATTTTTTCCCCTAACAGATTTGTTTGTTTTTCAACTGAATTGTACAGGTTGTAGGTCACATTAAAGATGGGATAAGTTTTGAAATGATTTATTGTGGTCTCATTTTTTATATCACAAAAACCTGGCATTTTAACAGGGTTGTGTACACTTTTTATATCCACTGTATGTGGTTCCACTTTCAAATCTCAAAATACTGAAATACCGAATTTCAATACCTCAAGACGACAATAACGAAAATCCACTACAACGAAAAATTTAAAAACAAATGTCACTATACTGAAAGTTCATAATACCGAATTTTCAGTATGCCACGTTCTTTTCTTTTAATATACCCTCCACCACACAAACAAACACATAAACACGACCTTCCTCCCTACACCATAACAAACTAACACAACACACACACCAACAAAACCTAAGTAATCTACATATATGCAGTCTCACTAAGGGGTGAGATGAAAAGCGCTTTATGGTTACTGTTTTTTATTGTTTTTATCGTTTGTTTGAAGCAAAGTCTGAAGAATAAACTTTGGAAACTACTGTGTGCGTGCCTCAAGCCCTCTTGCCTGCATTCCTGTTTTTGACCATAGCAGTGTGCCATTTGGTAGAAACAAAGCCTGAAATGAGGATATGATTGAACAGGGTATGCAGGTGTGGTGCCAGTCCACTTTGTAATTCATGTAGAACACAGCCAGGGGTATTATCAGGTCCCATGGAAGCTGTATTCTTGGTTTTGGACAGTGCGGTTTTTACCTGTGTAGCCATGATAATAGGGACCTGGCATTCCTCAGGTATTGTTATAGGCCCTTTAGGGGGTGAAGGGGGGTAAAGTTCGCACTGAACCTGTCGGCCAATATGTTGGCAATATCAATTCATTCTGTACTGCCATTGTGCTGTAACTCCAAGTGGATCTGAGTATTGCCATGTAAATTCTTGACATAACTATAAAATGCCTTGTGGTTGTCTTTAGAATCTGCAGCAATTTTGTTTTCGTAACTAGCTTTAGAGGATTTGATGATGGATCTCAGTTTTTTGCTGAGGCTGACAAGGGAGTTTTTCCAGTCTTGGGATTTCACCCTTTTCTGCAACAGTTTTTTTCCTTCTGTTGTAGAGTTTGTTTATGGTGGGGGACCACCAGATTGGCTTCCTTTTTTTAGAGGAGAGTGTCTTGGTTCTGTTTGGTATGGCCTGTTCCATGCACTTGTGTATGTGTTCATACAGTGCATTGGTGTATGATTCAGTCATACACCTATTTTCCATTTGCCATGGGTGTCGTGAAGTTAGCCACCTCTGTTTTTAGAAGTCCAAAATTGGCTTTGGAGAAGTTTTTTTACAGTGGTTTCCTTTAGGGGGGATGAGAGTGGGATGTGGATATCCACGGTGATTAGCTTGTGGTCAGGTCTGACCAGGGAGGAGTTGATTACTGGTATAGAGCAACGGTCGCCTATGTTAGTAATGACCAAGTCAAGGATGTTTCTACCCCTGGTGGGGTAAGAATGAGTTGTCCAGGGCATTGGAATTAATGAATTCCAGAAAACGTTAAGCAAGTGTGTTGGTACATGAGTAATTTTCCTAGTTAATGGAGGGGTAGTTAAAGTCTCCCAGTAAAAGGGTATTGGATTGTACCCTAATATTTTCGACTGTGTTTAGGAATGTGGAGTGGGAGTCTTGGGACATAGTGGGGGACCTATAGCAGGCTACAACCTAGATTGCAGTTTTACCCAGTGTTAGTTGTACCTGAAGTATTTCTGATGTGTTGTGTTGGGCTGCTAGTCTGGAGGTGTGCATATCCTTTATGAATATGGAGACACCACTGCCTTTAGTGCTTCAGTCCAGGTTTAGGGGCCGAAAAGTGTGGTATGACTTATAGCCTGGTAGTGCTGGGGTTTTCTCCAGAGCCTTGAACCAGGTCTCAGTCTCTGCATAGATGTCGATGTTCTCCATTTTAAGAACTGCTTTGGGCGAGTGCATTTTGAGATTTAGACTTCTAGTGTTGAGTAGCATTACCCTCAAATTTTGTTTGCTTGTAGCTGTTATGGTTGTAATTTTGTCTTCAGGACATTGCCTAAAAAAGGCACTATAGAGGTGGCAAGAGCCTTGGCCAGCATTTGGAATCCCTGGGGTGATAGGTGCAGGCCATCTCTGGTGAAGCATCGAGGTCTGTCGATGATGTCATCCCAGGCAGATAGATACTGGATCCCCTTAAAATGACACCAGAAACTTAGCCAATTGTTGAAGTCAATCATTTTCTGCTTGTACTGTGGTATAATTCTGGGTGACGGTAGGATGCTACTCAGAGCTAGGGTCATACCTGACTGGGCTACAAGATCTGAGAGGTCCTCTATGTCTCTTTTCATGTAGTCCACGGAGGTGCGTCTCAGTTCATTCACACCAACATGGACAATGACAGAGTCATATTTGTACCTGTTGTGGAGTGACCTCAGTGCGTGTGTTATGTGGCGGATCCTGGCACCCAACAGGCAGCTAACTATAACTTTCTCTTTATTCAACCTAGTGAGTGGGACATCAGTGTGCCTTACTATTGAGTCACCTATGACTAGTGTATTGGGTAAGTTGTTTTGCCTTATGGGCCTTGGTTGAGTGGCACAATGTTTATGTGAGCTATGTGTCTCATAGTTTGTGCTGGGATGTGGTGGTTGTTTGCATTTCTGCCTCAGAGATCTCTGTTGTTTGGGCAGATTTTTATTGAGAGCATCTGCAAAAGTAGGTATGTGTTTTGTAATATTATGTGAGAATTGTGGTGGTGTATGTTCTGGAGGGCTATGTGATGAATGTGGTGTGGTGCAGGTGTTAACCTTCTCCTCTTAACTGGCTAATCCGGTCTTGGCTGGAGAATGTTTGGCTTCCAATTTGGCTATATATGTGCATCTCTCACAAGTCATGGTGTTGGGAGGTAAGAGGAGAGGGTTGTCTGTGTACATCAGGCAGTTGCCACATTGCCTCAGGATGCCCAAGTTCATTAGGTTGACAGGAGAAAGCACAGAGAACTGACCTTTAGACATGCCTGGATATGAGCTCAATATATTAAGTACTGAAGCCTTTTACATAAAAAATGTCACTCAAAGTGTCTGAGTCTGTACAGAGCACTGCCAAACACTTGAGAGGAAACTAATAAGTAGACCCTGAAAATTTAAAGATGAAGTATTTAGGCAGATATTCTAAAGTAATAACTATTTATGATCATACACCAATAAAAACTAATATAAAATGCAGGGTAATAATTTTTAAAATAAGACACTGGTGCTTTCCCACCTGCCTGTTAAAAAGAGAGAAATTTGATGAATGGGCAGTAGAAATTATTCAAGAGTTATTGGGAAGACAGAAATATCTTCAGATGTTATAGCTAGTGACTGGGATGAAATTAAACTGGAATTTAAAAATACGGTTGAAATAAAAGAGAAAGCGATAGGGTTAAGAAGTGATAGGCATTACTTAGAGAGGCTGATAAAGGAAAAAGTATTGCAGAATTAGGGGAATCTCACAGAACAAGAGGAGGAGCAAACGCAGAGTGCTAAAGACAGAATAAAGGAGTATCTGGATAATATGCATAAGTTTAGAAAGACTGCAGTTAAACAACTATTTCTGATAACAACTCCAGAGCACAAAAACTTTTAGCACAACTTAGGCAACAGAATGTTGAAAGGGTTGTCGCCAAATTTAAAGAACCTATAACAAGAAAAATAAGCAGAGATTCTATAGAGGTTTTAGAGATATTCCAGAAAATTTTATGAAAATTTGTATAAAGCAGAGAAATGTGGAAAATGAAAGTGTACGACTGGAAATATTTATTGAAGACTTAATTATGCTACGGTTAGAGGCAGACAAGGCTCAACAACTAACAGTTAAGGTAAGAGGTTGTTGTGTCTTTTGGCTTTTTCCCGGTAAGGGGTTGCCACATTGGAACTCCTGTCCGCTAATGATTGGCAGTAGATTTTTATGAAATGCCGAGGTGCCAGCTCGACGCCCAACCTTCAACGAAGGCACGCCCATTTATGCACGCATGCCTTTCGAATGCTACCCAACCGTGTGGAGGACATGCAGACTCCACACAGAAGGCACTCCCAAGCCAAGCCGAGAATCAAACGGGAGAACCTCTTGCTGTGAGGTAACAACGCTACCGCCGTACCACCGCGGCATGTTAGTTAAGGTAAGAGGTGATGAGATAAAAACAGTGGTGTATAATCAGTCTTCGGGAAAGTTTCCAGGAATAGATGGTATTCCTGTGGATGGCTGGAAATTAGGAGGGAAGAGAGTGATAAATATCTGGAAGATTTTGTTTAACTGTACTTTAAAAGGATGTTAAACACCATCTTGGAAGAAAGCTGGATGGCTGTTCATAGGTGTCCATTTTATGTTGCACAACCTATAAGCAAAAGTATGGCATCATCTAGGTCCAAGGAAGTCCTTGTTCCATTGTATTCGGCATTCATCAGACCTATCGTTGAATATAGTGCCCCGTTTAGTATGTACCTAACCAAGCATATCCAACAACTGGAATATCCACAGAGGTTCTTCACTCAAAGAATATAGGTTGAAAGTCAAATGTCATATACAGACTGCCTCAAGGCCCCATCCCTGTATTCTGTCAGCTACTGGCTGTTGAGGGAAGATCTATGATTGGCATATAGGCCACTCTCGAACCCCAGTCTGATGGACCTCCTGCATATCCACAAACCAAACAGCACCATAATTACCCATTCTAAAGACTTAAACTTTGCCTGTGATATAAATATGACCTGCTGGAGACACAGGTATGTATCACAGAGACTACCCTGTGTCTGGAACAGGCTCCCCATCCATGAAGCAGAGTTCCACCCTAACCCAATTCAAGTGTAACCTGGAAAACTGGATTGGGAACAGGAAATTCATCCTTGGTTTGGCACCTACATCTCTAACGGACATGGTCAACCTGTAAATGGTTCATCTCCCAGGCCCCTGCTTGTAAACGTTTCATCTCCAAGGCCCCTGCTTGTAAATGGTTCATCTCCCAGGCCCCTGCTTGTAAATGTTTCATCTCCCAGGCCCCATGCTTGTAAATGGTTCATCTCCCAGGCCCATGCTTGTAAATGTTTCATCTCCCAGGCCCCTGCTTATAAACGTTTCATTTCCCAAGCCCCTGTTTAAACTTATCAAGGGTACCGAACTTGCACCATAATTACCCATTCTAAAGACTTAAACTTTGCCTGTGATATAAATATGACCTGCTGGAGACACAGGTATGTATCACAGAGACTACCCTGTGTCTGGAACAGGCTCCCCATCCATGAAGCAGAGTTCCACCCTAACCCAATTCAAGTGTAACCTGGAAAACTGGATTGGGAACAGGAAATTCATCCTTGGTTTGGCACCTACATCTCTAACGGACATGGTCAACCTGTAAATGGTTCATCTCCCAGGCCCCTGCTTGTAAATGTTTCATCTCCAAGGCCCCTGCTTGTAAATGGTTCATCTCCCAGGCCCCTGCTTGTAAATGTTTCATCTCCCAGGCCCCATGCTTGTAAATGGTTCATCTCCCAGGCCCATGCTTGCAAATGTTTCATCTCCCAGGCCCCTGCTTATAAACGTTTCATTTCCCAAGCCCCTGTTTAAACTTATCAAGGGTACCGAACTTGTCAGAAATTCTGGATACATGGCTAGGCTTAAAAGGCCCTTGTGGTCATTACCCTAGTAAATACCTATGAACCTAAGAAGTATATATGAAGGATTGGAGGTGAGAATTAAATGGGAGGGATCCTGTCATGTAATCTGTGTTTGAAAACAAGAACCAGGCAGGGTGTCCTCTTTCCCCTTTGTTTTTTGCTTTACATTTAGAACCACTGGCAAAGAAAATAAGGAACTTGGAAACACACGGATATAATTTGTATGTTAATCAAGAAAAGCTGGATTTATTTCAAATAATATTATTTTGTAACGGATAAATCTAGAAAAGAAAATCTCAGTGCTGTGGAACATTTTGAGTAGGTTTCAGGGTTTTTTTTGTATATAAAATGAATGAAGAGATAAAACAAAGCTACATTATGTACTCATACACAAACTATTTCAGCAGGACCCATATTTATGGGGACATGATAAGATGAAGTATTTAGGAGTATGGATTAAAAATGCTTCTGTTATGGCAGCTAAGGATATGTGGGAAGAGATTAAACAAAAGATAATATACAAACTGAGAAATTGGAAACTCTTGTTTATGGATATGGATAGTAAGATATGAGCAGTGAACATGTTTTTAGTCCCTTTATTCTTCTATAAAGGTCAGGCATACTTTTATCAGCCCAAGGAGAAGTTGTGGACAATAATTAATAAAGAACTGAAAATTTTGTCTGGGAGGGAATGAGGGCAAGAGTTAGCTGGGATAAGTTGAGCCTTCCAAAAGAGCAAGGGGATTTACATTTACCTGATTTGAAGGGATATTTTATTTATTTATTTATTTATTTATTTACATTTGTTTGCATATGTTGCATTTTCCCAGATAACACTTTGTAAGAATGAACCAGATCTTTAACATTGTTGTTTTGAAGAATGATTCCATGGTGTCCTTCAACTATAACTCCAAACGTCAGGCCAAAAAAGTTTTGCTTTTAGAAAAAAACATGTTAGATCATCACACTGGAATATATTCAAGTCTGTCAGTAAGTCAGCCAGCCAGGCAGCTATGCATCACAAGTGTAATTAACTTCAGTGAAGTATTACTGGAGACATGCCAGTGTAAGACATGATTGACTTGATACCCACACAATTCATCTCTGCTATAGCCTCCTTCAAAGGATTCAGAATACTAATCAAACTCTCCAAGTGGTGCTAATGACTGGTTCTAATATTTGCATACCATCTCACAGTATCATGTTACTGGACTACTACCTTTTGCTCTATGACCTGCTCCAGTAAAGTAGAGAGAATTCCACCTGTCTGGAGTCTCTGAGACCACCTGCTGCACAGGAAGTCCTTCTGCAAACTGAAGTTCATCCTCTTAACAAAATATGCCACACCAATGTTATGTTTTTCAAAGGAATTGGCTAAAGTGAGTTCAAAGTCATGTGGACAGCAGGTTCTGTATATTTGTTTTTGACCAATGAAATCTTTTTCCACAAAGTTTCAAGAGTGCATGTGGAAATCATAGGCATTTGCCAAGTTTTCCATCTGTATAGAATTCGTAGTAGCTTCATAGTTACTAGGCATGCAGTCCAAGACACCACTGAAGAGCCAAGCCCAATTTCCTGATTGCCTCAAAGCACCTTTAGGTTAAGAGGCCTACTCAAGAACACACTATAGGTAATTCACAGTTGAGGGAATCCAAACTTATACCACAGGAAATATCTGTTTAACATCTCATAGCCTTAATGTTCTGCTTGCAGTGTATACTGCTTATGATAACCGAAGAAATAGTAATTTTTTTACTACTCCAGGAATGTACACTGTTACTGGCTGGTACCTGCTCTTACCCTAATCACTACTACTACAACTATGAGATGACAAACATGGTGAAAATCAAACAGTCCTACACTCCTTATATTTCAGATAACACCTTACTTAGTGGAAACAAAGTCACTTTGATCTTAGCTGCGACTGTTCTTCCTGTAGTTTATGCTTCAAAAAATTCTCTGCTTGTTACAAAGTCCTGGCTTGAATGATTAAAAAAAAAACAGGCATATAGTATCAGAATTAAGTTAAACATACCACGTCTGGATAGATTCTTTTCAGTTTAGTGAATTTTTGCTTAAAAAAACAAAAAACACAAAACAGAACAAAAAAAGAGGTGTTCCAGCTAAGCTGATGTATTGTTGTAACACATTTTGAAGAACTTCACATATACAAGGATACAAAAATAAAAGCTGAAGGCAATTAATATAGTTTTTCATATTAGTGAGGATGATTTTACAGCTGAAATCATTCACAATTTTCTCACTGTAGCCTTCATCTCTTACAAAGTGCAATTACTTTTGTCAATATTTTCAGTGAGTTGTCAAGTAAAGCAGGACTGTTAACATGCCAGAATTGCCCATTTTTTCTTAGAAATGAAATATTACCTAGCCTTGTAAAAAGGTTACTTTAAAACAATGCTCACCTTAACATATTATTTAACTGATGTCCATTTTATGCTCTCAGGTGCAGTATGAAGTATGCCTTTCCTCATAATACCAGGAAAGAACAAATATCACAAATACAAAGCTTACACGTTTACAGAAAACCACAGACATACACCATAACAGTAAGCTTCTTCATCTACACACAGTCTACATAACTTCTCCTTTTCAAAAGCACATGTTGTTTGCTGCCCCTGCATACAACTTCATACAAGGATTTATAAATAAAACATGACAAATGTTACAGACACTCAACTGCTGTGATTTATATAATAATTTCTCCATTTATTTTCTGTTTTATGGCAACAAAGATGCTCATATGCTGACAGTTACTAAACTGCAGCATATATTAAACTAGGCACAACAGGGGGCAATAGGTAATAGATGTTGAAAACTAATTCATATTTCATTTAAGAATATGGTTTTAAGTTATGAATGTTAAACTTAGTATGGACATTTTTTGTTAATTTTGTTTGTAAAAATCACAGTTTTCATGCTTTAAGTTTTTACGTGTTATACCCTGGCAATTACTAGTAAGGGAAAGGTAAAAGAACAGTTAACTCTGCAATGAAATATAAAAATCAATATATGAAATAAGTGGAAAGTTAGCAAACAGCTGAAGAAATGAGCTAATCATGCGCTTTAAAGCAATTACATTTTCCCCCTGAATATCACTAAGGTAATTGATTATTCTAGTATGAATGTGTTATTTTTACATTGGTGGTAGTTTATGTAATTCCTTACACATAATTAGGTTTTAATTCTGGTAGACTGTTAATATGCACATGTTCGCCATAAAAGGCACTTTACTGTAAAACAATATATTTTTATGAAGAACAGATGTGGTCAAGGATCTGGGACATTTTGTTTTTCCAAGTACACATGAAATAGAAAGTCTGAGTTACCTCTTGGGAAATAAATTCGCTTATCAGAATCGACAGCCAGTGAGTCTGAGCTGAGATGACTGACACCTAAAGAAGAAATAGCCAGGGAATTGTTATGGCTAGGCTTGTATAGGCCCTAGGGCCAATAGCCTAGTACCAACCTATGAACCTATATTAGCAGCACTGAAAACCTTTTTCACAATCAACAATGTGCCATCCAGGCTCTGTAAATACCTTCATACAAATCTGGGATAACAAATATCAAGACATAAGCTATACTCGGCCTATATTTATTTATTGTTTGCTGCCTTGTTTGTCTAGCTTAGTAAAGTCATTTTCCAATGAAACCTTGTAAACTAAAGCTCCTCACCTAGGACAGACATGACTGCTTGTACTGACTGCAGACATGCTAGTCAGTGATTGCTGCAGTTTTCTTTATGCTGAACCCCATCATCATACCCCTGATGAATAAGGTAGTTAGTCTGCTTAACTAGTTTTCTCAGTGATTCAGTCTTAGTAATAAATATATTATTTCACTTCTTGAATATTTTCATTTCAATATGTAAGGATCCAAACGGCTCTCAAATAAATACAAATCCATCTTAACGTATTCTATTGAGGTTTATTGTATGTGTAATTATATGGGCAAAGCAGACCCTGCTAAATTCAGTAATATGTGCTAATCTTATCCCCAACCCTGCCTCTAACCCTAACCATGTAGCTTACAATAGAAAAGCTCTTTCCATAACACTGCCACTGCTGAGACAAATTTGAGCTGGATGTGGGACATACTTGTGGGTAGTACATCAGAAAAGGAAATTTGTTTCTTTTTTCCATGTACTGGGCGTTGGTATTAAGCATTGTTGATATAATGAATTGTCAGCATGTTATGTCGATATTGATCATTTAACATGTCAACCATTCATTATGTAAAAAAAAAAAAAAAATATATATATATATATATATATATATATATATATATATATATATATATAAACACACACACACACACACACACACACACACACACACACACACACACACACACACACACACACACACACACGCGCATTTTTTTTTGTCCCTGAAAGAGTGGACTTACTAGGACTCTACAGTATGTAATTCATGTGGCATTTTTGCCACTGCAGCTGAGGAGGCTGGGGTTCTCAGCAGACTTTTTTTTTTTAATTTATGCATTTATATTTATTAACTGGATGGGTAGGCTGGTCCAAGAACCTTTTTCAGCCATGACCCAAGTCAATAAGGCAGCAACAACTTACATAAAAATAGCTCCATATATATAAATCAGGGTAATAACAGTGAAAAGAAATCACCATAAAAAACATCAGGTAAAACAAGAGAAGTGAAAGCATATGGCACTCTTTCAAAAGTAAATGAAGACAGTTTTCCTGCATCACAAAACATTGCATTTATATCCTTCCCAAAATATTGTCAGAGTTTCTTCTAAACTCATTGCGGTTATTTATCATTCTTAATCCTTGCGGTAGTCTTTTCTATGATCCAAGGGACAGATCGATTGCAAGAGACTGTAAACTTGTTACTCCCTGATCACTTGATCTCAAGGAGTATGCAGTATTCACAAAAAGGTAATGTCTTTGCCAAAGGTGGTCAGTATAGTAGCTTGAAAAACAGTTTAACACAGTGTAGCACTAGCCATTATTGGTATCATTTAGTATTAGACAAACAGTGGCCTTCCCTGTCATGGGAAAGGAAAAATTAACAGATTTAATTTTCAGTCATTTGTAGAAGGGGAGTATTACTGGGTGAGTTCAGGGTCACAATATGTAGTGCATAGGGTGAGTTCAGGGTCACAATATGTAGTGCATAGGGTGAGTTCAGGGTCACAATATGTAGTGCATACTCAAATCTTGGCATTAGGGCAGTAAGATACTCATTCCTGGTTATAGACCGTACAATTTATATTTCCATTGGTTTGGGGCTTGTTTCTGTATTTGTTCTATGTGAGCTGTATGAGTCTGATCCATGAATATAGGACAGTTGTGTAAAATCTTACCATAAATGTAGATGTCCTTGCCTTCACTGCTGCAGTATTTGTACCATATGGGATTCCTGGCCGAGGAGGTCCAACAAGTGGCCAGTCTACCAAAGCCTACTGTTGCTTTAAGGTACACTAAACTTCATCCAAACACTTCTCTTGTGGCATACGGCATAAAGTTGGCATTCAGTTGTGCCATCCTCAGAACTGATTGTCCCAGAAGAAAGACCAGTCTAAGGAAACATGTACATCCAGAAATATAAAGGACTAGGGGATGGAGGGAGGGAGTGAATACTGCAGCAGTGAAAGCAAAGATATCTACTGTTATGGTAAGATTTTACACAAATGTACTATGTCCTTACATTCACTGATGTAGTATTCCTAATGTATGGGAGAGTGCCAAAGCTCAAGAGGAAACTTAGGAGGAGGAAGGAGCAGAAGAGCCCTCTAAACAGCCATGAAGAACGGCTTTAGCAAAACCAGTCCTAGCTCTTGAAACACCATTCAACTTGTAATGCTTGGTAAATGTAAGGACGCTTTTAAGAAATTGTTTAGCCTCAAATCTGGAAGCTAAAGGAGGAGTTAAAGGCAGACAAGCAGAAAGAGTGATAAGCAGGTCTTAACAGAAGAATAGGCCAAACCAGCATTGAGCAACTGACACAAATAAGATACAACCAAAGGAACATTCACAGTAAGTGGGTCCAGGTTACGAGAGAGACACCAACTAGAAAACCTCTTCCATTTGGATAAATAGGATTTCCTTGTAGTAGGTTTCCTGGCCTCCTGCAGGATCTACAGCATGTCCTCAGAAAAAAAGATGGCAATGAGAAATCAAACTCCTATCATCCAAAGTGTCAGATGAAGCGTGGACAGGTGAGGATGGATGAGAGATCACTTGACTTGTGTGAGTAATCTATCCTCTGAGGTAACTTGTGATGATTGCCCTTAGTGCTGTCGTGGTCAAAAGGGAGTCAGCAACAACATTTTGGGAGCATCCTGTTGAATTTTGAAAGGACTCTCAGAATGAGAGGAAGGGGAGGGAATGCATAAAGAAACATCCCTTTCCAAGAAAATGAGAGGGCATCCACTTCCATACCAGAGGACCTGGAACTCTGGCACAAAACAGAGGAAACTGTCTGTTCAGAGGGGAGGCAAACAGATATACTTGAGGAGTACCCCACTGGTGGACAATGTCCGGAAACGCATCTCTGTGAAACATCCATTTGTGGGATTGAGTTAAGGACCTGCTCAGAATGTCTGCCATAATGTTCTGATCTGAAGGGATGCAAACTGCCTGAAGAGTCACTTGATACTTGATAGCAAGATCCCATACCAGAAGTGCCAGCTGGCAAAGATAAGATCTTGTACCTCCTTGTTTGTTGATATACAACATCACTGTGGTATTGTTCGTAAATATCATGAGAGGCACCTGAGAAAAAAGATGATGAAAAACCTGAAGAGCCACCATAACAGCTCTCATCTCTTTGATATCAATGTGCTCCTTCTGATAATGAGGAGATCATACCCCCTGTACCATTAAGGAGCCAAATGTTGCTCCCCACCCCAAGTTAGAAGCATCTGTGAACAGTTCCTGAGAGGGAAGAGGGGGATGAAAAGGGATCCCTGGATTCAGAGACAACTGCTGAATCCACCACTGAAGTTCCTGTCTGAGACAAGGAAGAAGAGGAACTACAAAGTCTAGAGGATGTGCATGTTGGAGCCATGCTGACTTCAGAAACCACTGAAACTTTCTCATGTGAAGTTTGGCCAGAGGAAGCATTGGAATGGCGGATGCCATGAAACCCAGAGCTCTCAGAAACTCCCTGGCTGTAATGGAGGCCTGAGGAAGAAGAGTCTGAAAGAAATGAGAGTTAAGGCCTTTGCAGGAGGCAGGGATGCTAGCATTGGCACTGTCTGAATCCTGTAACCCAGAAAGACATGATCCCGAGAAGGAGTCAGAGAAGACTTTTTGAAGTTTATTGCAACCTCCAAGCTCTGAAGTAGGAAATGGCAAAATGAAGATTTTACAAAAGGATCTCTGGAGAAGATGCTTGAATCAGCAGGTCATCCATATACAGAACAATTTGGACCCCATGAAGCCTGCAAAAAGCAATCACAAACTGAGGCATTTTGTGAACACCTTTGGGGCAGTAGAAAGGCCAAGGCAACACAGAAAACTGAAAATGCCAGGAAGCAACAGAAAAATGCAAAAACTTTCTGAAAAGAGGCTGGATTGGAATATGGAGATAAGCATCCTTGAGATCCAGAGACACCATACAGGCCTGTGGGAGAAAGAGGAGAAACAGAGACTGAAGGGACATCTGAAAGGAAGCACCTTTAGGAAAGTGTTTAGATGAAACAGGTCTGGAATTGGTCTCCAAGTTCCCATCTTTTCTGGGAATTAGAAACACTATTGAGTAAAACCTTTTCCCCCTTTGGGACACAGGCACCACGTGAATAATATACTGAGTAAAAAGACCTTAAAGAACCTCTGGGAAAAAATGAACATGTTACTGAGGTGGCTGTGAAATGCCCATTAAAGGAATACTTGATTTCCACACCACAAAGTACCCCTGACGAATGACTGACAGAACCCAAGAATCTTGAGTGATCTGAAGCCAAACAAGGAGAGAAACAGAAAGGTGAAGACAAAGAGGAATGTGGCTGGGAAGAGATGGATAGTCATGCAGCACCTGGTCTGTCAGGGAAGGAAGGCTTCTGAATCCCTTAAGTCTGAGTGGCCTTAGCAAGAGGAACCTTTTGCCACTCTTTTTACCTTCAGTAAAAGAGTGAGATTGTCTACGAAGAAAGGCTGGCTTATTGGGGTAGTTTCTCTAAAATCTAGGCACAAGAGAAACAAATACATGCTTAAGCTCCTGTAAGGCCTTCACCTTATCCTGAAGGGCTTTAAACAAACCAGCAGCTGCTTCCTCAAACAAAAGTTTATTATCCAGAGAAGCTCCCATCAACTTAGCCTTAATATCATCAGGTAAAGGTTGACACCTAGGCCAAGAATACCTACTCATCACTGAACCAAAAGCAGCAGCCCTAGAAGAGGCATCTGCTGCATCATAACTACATTTGATAGAATGACAAACTACTTGAGAGGAAGTCCCTAGCAAGGAAAGAGTAGTAGGTTTACCCTCAAGAGTCTGGAAAATCAGACATAAGCTGACAGGCTTGAGAAAGGAGAGCCAACTCATACCTAGATATATGGGTTTAATAATTAATAGCCCTAAAAGCTAGGGTAGCAGAAGTGTAAACCTTCTTACACAGCCTTTGCATAGTTATGCTGTCCTTGTCAGAAGCCAATAACTTGCGTGAAGGAAGCAATTGAGATGGCTGATCAGAGACTACAGACACTGCAGAGGGGTCAGCAGCAAGACATTTATACAAAAAGTTACAATACTCAGGCACCCTATAAAACCTGTCAGGCTTCTTAGGAGCAGGGGACAGAGAATCAGGTGCCTTAGGGGCATCAGAAAAAGCATCCAACAAGGCAGCCAAAACAGGATGGATAGCAGCAGGTATAGGAGATTCCATCTGCAAAAACGCATAGTACCTCCAATGGATATCAGAGACCTGGGCACAATCCCACTTAAAAAAAAAATCCATCTTCCTAGAAATTGTGTCCCCAAAGGAAATTTCCTCAAAAGGAGTATTTAAGGGGGTTAAGGGTGGCATAATGGTTAAGATGTTTGCCTTACAGACACAAGGTGCAGTGTTTGATTCTCAGAAGGGATAATTGCCTAGGCTTAAAATGACCACAAGAGTAGTTAGCGTAGTACTAATCTATGAACCTATAATGCCTTTCTACTCCGGGGATCATGGCAGTCGCCCTGCTAGACAGGGGTCCAAGGAAGTAAACAGTGTGGGAAGAAATAGCCAGAGAATTGTTATGGCTTGGCTTGTATAGGACCTAGGGCCGATAACCTAGTACCAACCTATGAACCTATCAGGACTATTAGATTCCTCCTCTGACCTATAGTACAAAGGAGAAGGAATCTAAGTAGAATAAGTTAGGGATTCTTCATCAGAATCTGCCTCTTCGTCAGAAGAATCCAGTTCTCTAGGCCTTTTAAGGGGAATACAGGATCAAGGAGGAGCAGGAACAGAAACCTCCTGGGAAGTTTTAATGACATTAAAGCATTAAATAATCCCTGAGTAAAGGCCTGACACTCACTTTGTGGATCCCTAGGAGCAGAAGAAACATGCTTAGTTTTTTGTTTCTTTTTTCAATGGAACGTTCACCCTATAAAACTGAGAAGGTGCTGACTCAGGATGGCATTTGATAACCATAGTAGGAACTTCTTCTCTAACTAGAAGCTGCAGTACCCTCCCAAGCCCCTTGGAAATAATCAACCATGGTTCTCCCAAATGTCCAAAACAGATGCCTGCAAAGCCTCATCGGACGTGCTGCCAGCTGGATCCTCACTGGCCTCCAACCCAGTCATGGCAGAGGAATCGACAACACAGCTGGGCGAGCCTCCATGTTTGTAACAACCTCAGGAGAAACACCCAGCAGAGGCTGAACAGAGGAAGGTTCCAGTCTTTTTCACATTCCTCTTCTCTAATGGCTGAACCTTGAGGTGGGAAGTTCCTTCCATTGTATCTTTATTGACAAGCTTAAGTTGCTGGTTCTCAAGATACAAGGAAAGGCTAGAAAGGCTACTATGAAGGGTTTTCAGGATGAACGCCTCAGAAATCCAACTAGACATATGGTCATGAGAAGCTTCTAGGCAAAAAAGACACTTATTGTGGCAGTCTTTATGTGGAATCTGTCTTATCCTTACTGGATGACATTAACCCCAACAGCGACAAAAAAGCCAAGAAAAATCAAAACTCCAATGGGGTACTTATCTGCAGTGGCTCGGACTTCAGCAACAAGATGTAGGCAGTTACTGGAGATCGATAATGCATTCAACTGGTAGAAGAACGGGGGTAGGCAAACAGACCAATGATCAGAAGAAGCGTTATGATTGGCAGCAAAGAAGTTCTGAGGACAGTATGCCTGAACATCAACTTTATGCCTTGTACTACGAGATGAAATTTGGGTGATGTTCAGCATACCTTAAAGCAACAGTAGGCTTTGGCAGACTGGCCGGACATTGGGCTTCCATGGCAGAGAATCCCATATGTTATGAATACAGCAGCAGTGAATGTAAGGACATACCTAGGTACTTCTAGTGTATAACCTCTTCAAGTCCGACCCCTGGAGGAACTCAAATTACCAACACTACGAGATTAGGAAGCCTGTGTAAGGTTCCGAAAATATGAATAGACTTGCTGAAGTTAACAAAAGAAAAATAAAGTCCACTGGAGCCACAAGGAACTTGAATAAAATTTCCTTTTTAATCACTTTAAACTCACTACATAAACAATGCTAGTATCAAACTTTCCACAATGCTTCATCAGGCTTCATATAAACTCAACAGAGAATGTATATTTATTCCAATTAAATCAATTATAAAATTGCATGATAAAAAACAATTAAGTTAAAGAGACATACATTCATATATGATTGTACAATTCAGTTAAAACAGGCCTAATGCTTATGTTACCATTAAGCTCTGGAGGCAAATGTGCACGAAAACGTAAAATCCACTTCAGTTCTTCCTTCTCAATGTGGTTTATCAAGTCACTTCCCCTGACTGAAATATTAAAAATTTGCAGAATGCAAAAACAGAAACAATGTGTGTTATCTGTTTAACTAATATGTCAATAAAGTGCATCAGTCTTAATTTGCCAACAGAACTTAATAGTAACATAAGCATTAGGGCTGTTTTAACTGAATTGCACAATCAGATTTAAATGTGTGCCCCTTTAACTTGTTTTTTTATCATATGATTTTATAATTGATTAAAGTGGTATAAATTTGCATTCTGTGTTGAGTTTTTATGAAGCCTGATGAAGCAGTGTGTGAAAATTTGATACTAGCGTTGTTTATGTAGTGAGTTTACAGTGATTAAAAAGGAAATTTTATTCGAGTTGCACGTGGCTCCAGTGGATATTATTTTTCTTTTGTTTCCTATTTTCTGTAAAACCACTGGATTTATCTTTATGTTGTTTTTCTTTGAATAATTTGAATGGAAGATTTGCTGAAGTTAGCAGCAAGTTCCAGACAATAGCAACATTTTTTATGCTTTCTTCTGCAATACTTTAGCAGAGGAAGCTACCGTCAGTAATACTGTGTCATTTGCATACAATGTGAAAGTCACCTTTGGTATACCAAATGGTAGATTTTTAATCAGAAGCGGGAAAAAAGGAGGAGCTCAAGGACTGAGCCTTGGAATACTCGTCCCGTAAATATCCTGTCATGAGTTATATTAGGGCTTCAATGACTCGTGCAACATCAATTAGTGAAAGGGGATACAAAAATCTCTGTACTCCTGAGGCCACAGACAGAGAGCTTCCATAACAATGGACTAAGGTCCACGCCTTCAAACGCACCTTTAAGATCAAGGAAGAAGGCTCCTGTCATAAGGCCTTTTGCCACATTGCCAAATGTATGATTGGTAAAAGACCTTAGGTCTGTTATTGGGCTGAAACCAGTCCTAAAGCCATGTTGTTGTGAAGAAAAGATGCATTATTGATCTGCACATTCAGACAGCTTGTGTATAAACTATCCCTTCAAGGGTTCTTCCCAAATGGCAGAAATTGTCTGTTAACCTAAAATTAGTAATTACTGATTTTTCCGTGAGGCAGAATAATTCTTGCATGTTTAAACCTGTAAGGGACAATGCCGGTTCTAATACAGAAACGTTGAAAATGTGCACAAGTGACTTGCCGAAAACCGGGCAATTGAGCATCAAGAATAAGATATGCAGTGTAATTAATTCCTTGTGTTTCAGACTTTGGAACACTCATCCCACCAAAATATTTCTGTGTATATATATATATATATATATATATATATATATATATACACATACACACACACACACACACACACACACACACACACACACACACACACACACACACACACACACACACAAATATACAAACACTCATACACGAGCATGTGCATACACAGATATACACACACACATACACTGTGAAAAACAAACTGTTGTTGCCGCCCAGAGGTTATGTTGGAGAATAGTTCCAATAAGCAAAAGAATCAAAGTAACCACCACAGCTGAATAATCCAGTTCAGTAGATTTTACTACGTGAAAGCGCTTATCCACTGTCTAGTATTTAATAAATCAACTTTTAATGGAACTGGATTATTCAGCTGTGGTGGTTACTTTGGTTCTTTTGCTTACACACACACATACACATGAGCATGTGGAAACGCACGTGCTTGCGCATGCACATACACACACACACACACACACACACACACACACACACACACACACACACACACAAGCATGTGAAAACACACAACACACACATAAACACACAAACACACATACACATGAGCATGTACACACACAGATACACACACACACACACACACACACACACACACACACACACACACACACACACACACACACACACTCCACAGCCAATTCTGCTTTTATGCTTCTGTATGCCTTTTCCATAAATAAATAAACAGCAAAAGGTAATGCCATGCCTACAGCTTATTACACATGGCATCACTGTCGGGTGGGATGCTAACTTACCATGAAGACCATGTCTCTGAAATTTAATTCTGAAAAAGCCATGTAAATTACTCTCTTCACTGAAATATTTCTACAGCTATAGCATTGCCTTTTTTTTTGGTCTTCTGTATAGTCCCGATAACTGATCCCATGTCTGACAGTTATAATTCCAAACTTCAGGGCCACTACAGTGAATTACTGTCCCTTTTTCCTAGGTGCAGTTACCTCAAAAGTTATTATATTCACCTGTAATGATGATATAGAGAGATGAAGACCTGACTATGACTCAGATGACCCAAGTTCAAATATCAGCTTAGGCACTTGATGGTGCAATCAGGGAGGATAGGTGTAACTATTACCTACCGTGGTTGGGCAATGTCACACACGGAACACATATGTGGTGGAGAATGAAGAGACAGTAATGCACAGTACTGTCTGGAAGTGGGCAGGGCATACTGCTGACATCAGTCCCCCTGGTAAAACTGAGAAAATGGGCAAAATTGTTGCCCACTGCACATGCCACCCACAAGGTGTTGCTGACATGCACATGGTTGGCCATTTAAAATTAAATACTCTCCTGGTGGCAGTATGATACTACCCCAGATGACTCAGTCTCCTTGCTGGCCCCAAACACAGCCAAGGGGAATAAAAAATGCTATGGTCCTGGGAGCAGTTGGTAGTCAGTAGCAAAGAGCAAAAATTAGCCAAAAAATACTTTAATAGGAAACAAAAGCACAACAGCTTGCATGGGATGTAGATATTTTTACTGTTCACATGAAACAATAATTACTTTGCTTTTTATAGAGTTTAGCAAACATTAGCAGTGTTTAGTTATCACTAGTTTGCTTTCTGTAGTTTTCGTAGAAGTGATTTAACTATTAATCTTCTGGGCTTCTGGCAAATGTTTCAGCCATTTATGATGCAGAGAACCAGTGCAAGACAGGAATCCACTGAAGCACAGGATGCACAGTCTTACTGTTCCAACATCTACGGGTGATAGAATAATTATTTTATCTAGGTCCCTGTTATCCTGATGTGAAAGGAAATGGAGCAGCCTGCTGAATGCCCACATATGCACACAGACTCTGCATAGGGGATACCCCATCTGGAACAGAACAGGAAAACCAAACACTGCGAGGCATCTATGCCAAACACTTCCTCACAGTGCTGCCCTTGCATCATACTGCTATCCGAAACTTTAAGGCTCATAATTTAAAATTTGAAGTACAGCTGCTAGATGCATGAACCAGTAAAATTCAGCTTTTTTGTATATGGTCTCAAACACTCCCTTGAAAAAAATTCAGCTTACTAACAAGTACTTTTATACTAGAAAGTGGAAACAAAGTAAGTATTTGTGTAAAGAAAGAGAAATCAAACACCAAAATAATACAGATATTACGTTTTTTTAAGTAAAGGAGCAGTCGTATGCTTTCATCTTCAGAGGTCTTATTAATGTGCCTAGTTAAGTAAGGTAAACTAGTCGGACATTTAAAGGGAGGAAGCAGAACACAGGCTTATTTTTAACTTTGTAAGGAATGTATGGTAGATGTACAAGGGCTCAGAATTAAAACGCACCTCTGTGCCAAAAGTAGAAAAATATATTTAAAAAACATCAAACTACCCAGCTTGTGTTATTTCTTACACTTTTATGTTTTTTCTAGCTGGCCGGGTATAACTCAGGTGGCTTAAGATAATGCGGTCATCTAAATTCCTCTAGAGAAAAAGAAACTTAACGTTATTTATTTTCTGTAATGTATATTATACACTAAAATTGTCCCGGTACATACTGCTGACCTTCAAAAGCAGCTCTAAAATAAGTTCAATGTCTACTGAATAACTCCTCCTCCACTAGCTCTTGTCTCCTCTTAACTCTATATACTGCCGTTTCCTACTGAGCACTGGGGAACTTCATGAAAAACCTGCTTCTGTAAAAAAGCTCAGTTCAATATAAACTTCAGCTGAACAACAAAATGTAGGTGGCACATGGACTGGGCTGTCTGCAGTCAGAACATGATGTTTTATGTATTAGGGCTGGCAAACTGCTTTAATGGGAGGGGGGCACAATAAAAGACTGAATTTCTAATGACTGAGAGATATCTCATTACCTGCATGCAACAGAAATAAGCCCACAGTTACTGTACCGTCTAGACTGACTTGCTTTAAAACCTGTATAAGCATGACGTTATGTAGGAAAATTAGCAGTTAACTAGAATATTCTGTAATACAAGTCAGAAACAATCAAGTGTTGGCAAGGATGCTGCATTTGCATTTTTTAAGTGGAGCTAATTCTGAAGGCCTTTTAGGTTTAACACAGTGGCACTCTGAGAAGTTCCTGGCTATCAGTAAGCCCTTTCAAAGACTCTTTTGAGGAAGGGATTATCAGTGACCTAAGGTTTAAGCACACTGGATATATGTCCTGCAAACCTATTTTATGGAGTTCAAAGGCAGTAATGCTTCAAAGGAAGCACAGTTATCTTAAACAAAATGAGCACAAATGCCTAAACCCTCTTTTGATGAAAATTGTGTTTTTTTTAATAACAGAATACAAGGTATAGGACTTTATAGTACTGTCACCAATCTGCTCCCAGCTTGCTAAGTCATTATTTGGCCTGTATATGAATAACCATGCTTACTTACTTTTCAGAGGGATACAAAACACCCACAGCAATTAATCCAAATAAAACCTAGAGACAAAAAAGTGTCTGCCTTGCAGGACAGAGAAGGCACACAGCACAATTGTTAGGAAGGAAGTAATTTCAAAAGTGCCCGTGTCTGCTGTCTGATAATTAGAAGTTGCTAGTTTCAATTGAATCTCCAGTTCTTAATTTTGGTTGTTCCTACGTTAAAACTCTTAAGCTGTCCAAAATACACACAATATACTATGTACTTAGTACATACATACTTTGCTTTATTTTTATATTATTTAAAATACACTTTGACAAAGTCAGCTGACTCAAAGTATATTATAGTGCAAAAAGAATGTCAACTTTGTGCAAAGCCCTAATTTGACCTTTACTTGCATTATTTTAATTTGTTAATGGGTACCCTGTTTTAGGGATGACCTAGTAGCCCTGTCTGGTTAAGTAACTTTCTCATAGTAACACAGTAAAGAACTGGAGGTGGAGGAAATCAAACCTGTACCCTGGACTACAGTTAGCAACTCATTAACATCTCACATTCTTAATCATCTGCTCTCAGTGTCAGATGTTTAAAACATATTATTTTACAATCTGTAGGTTGCAACACAAAACTAAAAAAGAAAAATCTAAGTAAAATTAAAGAAAACTACTAAGGATACAATTCTACTAAACTGCATGGGGCTAGAATTTATCCACTCGTAATACTAGAAGAAATAAGATTAATATTAGCATTTCATTACAAAAACATAAAACCAAGCCTCCACAATGCAGAGAGATAATGCCCTGACTGTGCCTCAGTTGACCATATCTGACTAGCAGCAGAGATACTGGAGTAACCATGCATGAGTAAATGGGGGCGAGTGGCAGAGACTATCCACAGGGGAGAGAGGCAGCCTAGGCTCGCTGCAGCAGCAGCATTAAGAGCCCGGCAAGCTCCACACTGCAGACAGTACACCACTTGGTTGGGAGTATGACCATATGCAGACATGAGCATGCACATCCAAAAGGCAGCCGTAGCAGAGCTCACAAGGCAGCCGCAGGGTGGTGGGGTTACAGTGCACTCCCTGATAGCAGTATGATGCTGTACCAGCTTCCTCAATCTCCTCCTCAGTCTTAAATGTGGATTGGGTTGAGCTTGGTGGAGGTTAAGGCAGGCCCTATATACCTGGTGAACAAGGAGAATATATTATTAACAAATAAAAGCATAGGAAGCTTATCATAAGTGATTTAATTCAATATAATATCAAAAATCTTAAAAAGGTTTAAAACCCAGCAGTTTGAATTTGGTAGATCCCATCTAACGAATCTGAGAAAGTAAAACAAGCTGTGGACAGTGGACACACTGTTCACACAGCATACCTCAACTCAGCTAAGGCTTCTGACACCATACCACATGCTAATATAGCAAGCTGAATGAGCCCCAAATTAACCCCTATGTAGTTAGGTGAATAGCAAATTGATTGAGAGATAGAACCCATGTAGTGAGAGGTGCATCCTCAGTAAACATGAAGCTGACCAGTGGTGTTCCTCAGGGCTCCATATTAGGAACCCTACTATTCTGCATCTACTTCACTGATCTCCAAATAAGAAATGGAGATATATGGCTAACCAGGTCTGCAGATCACTGCAAACTTAGTGTCATCCTCAAGTCTACTCACATGTCAACAACTGTTGCTCAAAAAACAGGTTAAAACTACATGTTAAAAAGTGAAATATTATCACATTTGATAAACAATCCCTTCATCCACCTTATAGCATAAAAAAACTCCCCACTTCAAAATTAAAGTGTGGTGAGAGACCATGAAACATGGGTAGATAATTTTGTTGCCTTTGACCATCACGGAGCAACAGTCGTTACAAAATTTTTTTGCCTGGTGCAAGGTATTCAATCTAGATCCAAGGAAGTCCTTACCCCTTTATATTCTGCATTGATCAGATCTATTATCAAATATGGTGTTCTTTTTGGGATGTATCTTATTAAGCCATATCAAGCAAATGGAAAGATCCCAGAGATTTTGAACTAAAAAAAACATCACAGGCTTAAAAGACAACAGCTACCAGGAGAGGCTGGAAGAACTGTCTGTTTATTCAGTGTACTACAGACTCCTTAAGGACGATCTATGCCTTCCCTTTCAGGCCAACAGGGATTCAGTAGTCCAGGACCTCTTATATTACTACAAAGAAAATAGTCCCTTAACACTAGAACCAAAGATCTAAACATGTTTCAGTAAATAAAGAAAACAGGGTGGAGAGACAGATTTGTTATACAGTGTTTACCTCTTATCTGGAACAAACTTCCACTCCAAATTAAGCAATGCCAATTCATGCCTGGTACAACTGGCTCATTGATTCTTGAAAAGGAGGCAAGATCTAAGGTGGGTACTGGCAAGGTATAAATAGCCACAAAGTCCAGTTGCTTTGTATATACTATGATTCTATGATTAACTTCTTGCATGTACACTAGCTCCTTTGTAAGCTTCTCAAGAATCCTGCTCTTTAGGGACACGTCTTCCGGTGTTTGAGTCCTGCAGCCCTGCCAGACCATGGCCTGTTTTGCTCAATACTTTTGTTGTCTGTACTAGGGAGACCCTAAAAGTGGGGGTCAATTCATCTCATACCCAAACTCAATCAGCCTCCCTTATGCAGTACAGTTATAAGATCACCCCACATCAATAGATTAGGTAACCTGCTACAAAAGATCTAGCATGAGAGAAAGTTCCAAGAGCTTGTGCACTCTTTACTCAGCTCAAGGGGTGTGTCCTCTTTTTTATGTCATTTGTCTGACTACTTAGTACAAGAGGAGGAGGTGCAAGAAGAGATTTTACCAGCTAATATCACACTTAAGTTAAAAGTAGGATAGGATCCTTTAGGTAAATCCTCTTGCAGACAATGCTCACTAATTAACAGAGAACCAAATATTATTACCATTAATGCTAACTTCCCTACTAGGCAAGTTGAGGTTTCTACTGCTAAATGAAGCACAAGTGGTTTTGTCATGGGGCAGCAATCACCCTCCCATCTTACAGTTATTGCATATCTACTAGCATCAGTTGACAGCCATTAGGATGTTTTTTGTTAGATGCTAAGAAAACCTTTGTAAGATTTCAATATGGCCACCTTGCAGGGCATGGCTTTTCTGCCAAGGTTATGTGCCCAGATTAAGGCACTGTATCACAAGATTTAGATTGGGATTTGGTGCAAGTGAGTTTTTTTTTCCCTTTTGCCATTTCACGTAGGGCTTTGCAGAGCTGCGCTGTGCTCCCATATTTTTTAAATTTCAATCGCTTTGTTACACAACACAGAAAAAATCCTGTCATTCATGGAATTCACCTGCAAAGAGGAATAACTAAGCCCCTGGCTTATGAACATGGTGTGCTTGACCTGTTTAGTAAACTTGGAAAGTCAGACAGTGTTATGTTGGCAGTAATAGGTATCTATAACAAATATCCAAAACTATAAACTTAGCATCTTTTATCCTATTATTAGTACAAAAATAAGCATGTGATGGCTGAGAGAGGGTTAGAATGGGCAGCTAAGAGAATTGGCTCTGAAGTTCACCAGGGACATTGTTTCAGGAGAATCTGAATAAAGTAAGAAATAAATTGCAATCAGGTTTAGCCAGGTGGGGCCAAGTGGGGTTGACTGTTTGGGGAGGATTACTGCATTGAAAATGAAACTGTTGCCTGCTCATTGCAGCCCCTTAATATGCTTCCTATTATGTTAAAACTTAAGGGGTCCTGTTAAAAAAAAAAAGATGATGTGTACCTGGCTCTGAGATGCAGAGTGATAAAGCCCTGACTGCGAACCAGACAAGCCGTAGATGAGGGTAAGGTGGTTCACACAACCTATCTTGACCTCGCCAAGGCTTTCAACACCATCCCCCATTCTGGAATTATAGTTAAACTCACTAAACTAGGTATAAATCCCTATGTCACAAGATGGGTTGCCAACTGGCTCACTGACAGAACCCACACTGTAAAAGTTGCAGACTCCAAATCTGACCTCAAACCAGTGACAAGTTCAGTCCTGGGACCTCTCCTGTTTGGTATCCACTTCTCTGAAGTACAGGCTAACACAGAAGGCCTCTGGCTAATGAAGTTTGCAGATGACTGTAAACTAGGAGCCATAGTCAAGTCCCCAAATGATGTGGACATCCTACAGAAGGGCCTTGCTGAGACAGATGCCTGGTGTCAGAGCCATGGCCTCAAGCTCAATGCCAAAAAGTGTAGTGTCATCCCCTTTGGTAAAAACTCTGTACCCATGAACTACCACATAGGCAGCAATCTAATTAACACCGAATGTGTGATAAGAGACCTTGGGACCCAGGTGGACAGTACTCTCTCCTTTGATAGTCACATCGCCACAGTAGTCAGGAAGTCCTTCTATGTGGTACACCTCATCATAAAAGGGTTCTCATCCAGGAAAAAAAGAGGTCATTGTTCCCCTCTACTCGACAATCATTAGACCCATTATAGAATACAATGCCCCTTTTGGAATGTACCTCACAAGACATCTGCAGCAGCTGGAAAGGCCACAGGAGTACCTCACAAAGAGGATTACTGGAGTCAAACAAATGCCCTACACTGACCGTCTCAAAAAACTCCAGCTTTACTCCATAGCATATCACCTACTCTGAGGTGATCTCTGCCTAACATATAAAGCTATGTCAAACCCAGAGCTGTTGGACATGCTACACCTAAAGAAATCCCAATCTTTCTGAGCTACATGCTCTAGGGACCTAAACCTTGTCACCACAATAAACAGGACATGCTGGCGGGATATATTCCTGTCCCAGAGACTTCCCATACTCTGGAACAGGCTACCCATCTATGTCAAGCAAAATTCTTCATTAGCACTCTTCAAGAAAAATCTTGGTGAGTGGATGGGAAATAGGAAATACACCCCGGGGATCTCTTCTGTGTCTCTGCTCGACAGTGGCACAGGAAAATAACTTTCTTGGGTGGCATAAGCCAGGGAACCTTGTTGGCTAGGCTTACATAGGACCTTGGGCCAATAGTCTAGTACCTACCTATGAACCTATGAACTGAGACTGATTAGCTGCATGGTAAGCTGGAAGTGCCAGGGACTGGTGGACAACAGATGCATCACTTATATCAGAGCACGCAACTGGAGGAAGGGTAGGTCCTCTCCATGTAATGACCTGGCACTTGAGGGGAATGGAGTAGTACATGCCCCCAAGAACAGGCCCTGGGGTGAGGGATATGGGGGGGTCCACCCAAGTGGATGAGGTAGCACTTGCAAAGGGATGACCGGGTGTGCTTTTGTATCAGTGACATAGGTGGCCCATCTGCAGTGTCATTGAGCCCATGTTACCACTAGGAATGGGAGTTAAGCGGTATACTAAACAATGCCCTAAGGGCTGCCAGGATGACAGCTTCATGATTGGTTCTTGACTCTCAAAGTAATGTATGGGTTGGGGACAGCTCTCACCGCATGAGGAATAAATGGGTCATTTGATTATGGGAAGATGGTAGGCATTGTGGCACCAAACAATATTAGGGAAACTGTGCAGTTCAAACAGGAAACAATGCCAGAATATAGTATGAGTCAGTGGTTCCTGAAAATGGTAACTCAAACAGGTAAACTCTGAGCCCAGCTAAGCAAAAAAGTACCAAACATCTAAAGCAGCTCAAAAATAAGAAAATTATCATATTTTTAACTTGGTGCTATTAAAACTAGATTGCTTTGTAGCACTATGTTCACCTTTTTGAGCTGCTTTAGATCTTCGATAGAATACAATATGATATGATAATTTTAACACTGAAGAAAGGGATATGAGACAATTTTTTGTGAAGGCCAGAGCTGCCCAAATATTAACATTCATAGGAATGCTATAGAAGAACTTCATTATTCCTCCACAGATTCAAAATGGTCAACCTATATTGTAAAACTTGAGCATGTCAGTGGAACAGGTCTCCTTCTAGAGCACTAAATTTTGTTCACGTGACACTAATGGGTCTCTACATTGGGTGGGCATGGTAATTCAACCCAGATTAAGACATAGGAGCAGTATATTAATGATCCAGAATGAATCAGCCAATAGAGGCGACTCCACACATTAAGACAGAATAAGTGGTACAGAGCAAAATAGTTTTTTTATTTTTTTTTTTTAATCATGTTGATTGTTCAGTTTGGGGCCCCACACAATAGCAAAAATCATGGACTTTAAATGACCCCCCCAACACACACACACACACACACACACTAGACAGACTTGGCCAGCAATCATTTTCAACCATGACCTGGGCCAAATGACTCAATAAATACAAGATTACAGCTATGTTACATAAAATCTAACCACTAAATACTATATTTGTTGAAGGTTGAATGTCGAGCTGGCACCTCGGCATTCGTGAAAATCTACTGCCAATCATTAGCAAACCAGAGTTCCGCTGTGGTGACCCCTAACCGGGAAAAGCCTAAAGACAACAACAACAAATACTATATTTTCTGTTGTGACAGCAGTGGGCAAACTACCATTTGTCACCAGCCAGGTAAATAAGAGAAAATTAAGAAGGTGAGTATTGTGTTTTTATGACTCTGTCCTTGCTCTCTGAGTGTGTGCGGTTTCAAAGTTAATATTCATACATGTAGGTTGGGGGGAGGGGGTTGTCCTCATGTCATTAAGTGCATGGAGGCTTGCCCATTTAAAACATGTGCCATTTTGAGTAGTGACCTTCCAAGTTCAGATGTTTTGGGGTTGAACAAATTGTCTGTTGCTTATATGAGATATAAACTGGAGCAGCATTAAAGTTCATCCAGATTTATTAAAGTGTTTATTTACTAACTACAGTGTCACAGTAATAAAACACATAATAAAATAAATATAAAAGTAACAGAAGAATAGATATAAAAACAGGATGAACAAAATAGCAAGCTAGTAGTAATTACTTGACTGAAACAATATAATTTTAAAGACGTTCTCATGTGGTCAAATGCAAAGAAAAGAAAATTCAAATGAAAATTAAAATTAAGTGTAACTAAAGCATAACAACTCATAATATGTACATTTCTTAAGTAATATTAACTTTTATTTTTGTCTTAATTTCGTAATTAAAATCATATTCTGTTAAATTTAATTTTCATGTTACAAAGAATATTCCATTCCTATCTCAACTGTGGACTACCTACTATTTTATTTTATTATTTTGTAGCATGTATTTTAAAGTTCGATTTTTAATAGTGAACTAGGTGCCTAACATATTTCAGAGAGAGAACTTCACACTCTCCACACTGAAGTTTCTGCTTGGTTTAATTTCTTAACATCAAATTTTATTTTTATAGTTCTTAATAAAAATGTGAATTATACAATAAAGGGAAATTAATATTCCAAAATGAGCATGATGATTACACAAACATGCAGTGTGCCCTGTTGTAAATTGAGCAGAACACAACAGAAAAAAGTCCAGCTGCTGCTGTCTTTTTCAGTGGCCAGACTTCACACTAACAAATACAGCAACCATTCTACCATATTTTATGAGGGACTGGGCAAAATCCAAAAAAAACAAGGACAATATGCAAAACTCTACACAGGTGAGATGTATGATTACCAGCAGTATGATAATCACATATGTCAATTGTTTAGAGACTTGCAGAATGTCCCTCATTTACCTCTTATTTCTGTCCTGTCTCCCATAATTTTTCATAAAATGTCATGCTTAAAAAAATAAAAAACTGAGGCAGAGGGACAAACCACCACATCCTTGTGATCAAACCACGACAACTGTGGGTAAATCCTGATATACCTACAAACATTAATGTATTATCGCTAAATTATACAATGACTGGCAATTAATATTATAAAAACAAGCATGCTGATTGGCCAGCCCAACCAGCGTGCCCGTTGTAAATTGTGTCTATACAAACGGGAAAAGGTCCAGTCACCCGGACTTTTTCCTGTTACTATTTCTCATAATTTGTTTTACTTTTTTTTTTTTTTAATAAAAAAAGAAACCGGAAGACTTAAAGCAAACGAGGGAGATGGCACAGACAAAAATAAAGGGATAATCAGGTAAGTTCTGCAAAATTAAAGAAACGTACCTAATTATCATTTTATTTCATCAGTTCCGGCTCTCCTGAAAGTAAAACGTTTACGTTTTTTTTTTTATTTTGAATTTAAAAAAACAAACAAAAAAAAATGTAAATCTTCCTTTTTCCGATGCTTCCCCAGCACAGCTCTGGTGTACTGGGTAAGAGTCCCATACGCATGTGCAGTACATCAGAAAAAGCTCCAGGATAGCAGAAAATCGCGGAAAGGCATCACGGAGGCATTATACAAAGACATTCTTTAAGAAAAGTAAGTTTTGTTTTTCTTAAATAATGTCATTGTATAATAGCAATAACTCACGTCTGGGTGGAGGCAATGCTGGATTTACCCACAGTTGTCTTTAGTCACTCGGGTGTTGCCCTCATGACCAAACCACACCATCCATGGGTAAATCCAGCATTACCCACACCCAGACGTGGGTTATTGCTTAAATAAATTACAGGAAGAGAAAAAACATGTAAGCTAAATAGCAAGGGCTACAGGGATAAGTAAATAAAGACAAGTCATATATAAAGCATGAACTACAGTGATCTCCCTCTAAATGACCCACCTACTAAAAAAAAAAAAAATCACACATATCTTTTATTATGTAGGTTGGAAAAGAAATGTGCACTCCAGGAGTAATCTACCTGCAATTCAAAGGGGTGAGTGAGCTCCATATACACAAACATACAATAAGACTTAGCTGTCCACCAACAGAAACAATATGGAGCAGCTCATGGTCGTCACAGGCAAGTGACAGCCATCAAAATGATGCTGATTCATAGCTTTAAACTGTACCTCATTACAAGAAGCATTCCTCATTTTGGGCCTTAAAAATTCATGTTCCTTAAAGTTCCATATTGAAATAGTCTGTCACATTCAGTGTTAGGAATTTTTTTAGCTGATATCCATGGCAAATATTATTGAAACATTAATTTATCAAAATAACTTTTTTGTAGTACAAAGCAGCAGATTTTAACCATCCTTTGAGCTTCCTAGTTGGAGTTGTTGGTAAACTGTTAGTAGGCCTCCCACATTTTGCCTATTTGTTGCACATTATGAGAGTTAGTGTTTCTCATTTTGGAAATGGAAGGTTGAGAGCTATGCAGTGCTTAGCTGTCATTTCAAAGAGATAGTGTTGAAACTAGTCATGAATTGCTAACTCCAAATCTTCATTTATTCATTCATTCATCCATTCAATTATTAGCGTCTTAATTCATGTCAGAGTTAAACAGAAGCAGCAGTCTGTGCTAACATTCAGTGACAAGAAGGCTGAAAACTAATCTTGGATAAGCTAGCAATCCATGGAGCCCCACCCCACTCGCACACAAAACAAGCATACTTACAGGCAAATTGACACCTGCAGGAAATTTGAAGGCTCGCCTATTCACTTGAATATTTGTATCTGATATCAAGGTTGGAGCAGTGATCCACACTGACTTTTTTCAGAATCAGCCCTGGAGGACTCTGTGGTTAAGTGACTTGCTCAAGGTTGGAGCAGTGATCCACACTGACTTTTTTCAGAATCAGCCCTGGAGGACTCTGTGGTTAAGTGACTTGCTCAAGGTTGGAGCAGTGATCCACACTGACTTTTTTCAGAATCAGCCTGGAGGACTCTGTGGTTAAGTGACTTGCTCAAGGTTGGAGCAGTGATCCACACTGACTTTTTTCAGAATCAGCCTGGAGGACTCTGTGGTTAAGTGACTTGCTCAAGGTTGGAGCAGTGATCCACACTGACTTTTTTCAGAATCAGCCCTGGAGGACTCTGTGGTTAAGTGACTTGCTCAAGGTTGGAGCAGTGATCCACACTGACTTTTTTCAGAATCAGCCTGGAGGACTCTGTGGTTAAGTGACTTGCTCAAGGTTGGAGCAGTGATCCACACTGACTTTTTTCAGAATCAGCCCTGGAGGACTCTGTGGTAAAGTGACTTGCTCAAGGTTGGAGCAGTGATTCACACTGACTTTTTTCAGAATCAGCCCTGGAGGACTCTGTGGTTAAGTGACTTGCTCAAGGTTGGGGCAGTGATCCACACTGACTTTTTTCAGAATCAGCCTGGAGGACTCTGTGGTTAAGTGACTTGCTCAAGGTTGGAGCAGTGATCCACACTGACTTTTTTCAGAATCAGCCTGGAGGACTCTGTGGTTAAGTGACTTGCTCAAATCCCCCTGTAGGTTTATGGAGGCTGATGGAATCAAACCGTGGAGATCAGGAAGAAGCTTGTAAATAACTCAGAGCCTTAGTGCCCTGCTCTGCTAGAGATCTTACTTACATTATGTCTTTGGGATGTGGGAGGAAACTAGAGCACTCAAAATACCTATACAGACACACAAAGGACATGCAGACTCCAAACTGAAGGCAAACCAGGAAACACATTCTCAACTAAAATGTGTACTTCCTGCTCTTTGGAAGCTGACAGAAAGAACTGACAGACCAATTGAAGTCAGGGCACTGCTTGTGGCAAAAAAGGGTAGAAATGGCATAAGTTGACTTTCTTTTTACATTTGTCATCTGATGTATTGGGCTAGAGGAGGAAAATGACCTCTCTCTAAGGACACTCCTATATCTTTGGAAGTTAGAGCAGAAGGCAAATGCCTATCTTTGACTAATTCTCATGGAAAAGAAATCACAATGCAGCAATAATCCTTACAATGAGCACATGAAGACAGGTTCTAGTAAAGCCACCTACATACACAGTGTTGGTGTTGTATGCTTCAAACCAAGGATCCATGGAACTTTGTTGTGAGAATAGTGCATGTCTTCATTTATTGCATTCTATGCAGACTTTCATTTCTTTATGAACCAGGAATCCAGTCAAATTCTATCTATACAAGAGCTCTCCCATGACCCAAAAAACGCATCTGTTCCTTTTTTGAGTAAGAAAGAGTTGTGGAAAGCCATTATTCAAGCAGCCATCAGAGTCTGTGCTGGCCATATCTCCCACAACCTCATGGTGTGCACACTTTAGCCTGTTTGCTGCAAACAATGGCACCTTCTTCTGCTATGTGTCATTTCTACAGTGGTTCAAGCTACCTTCCTCCTTCAGGAAGGGTCAGCTAGCAATGGCCACTTGCTCATCCCCAAAAACTGGCTCCTACAGTGCCAGGGCTGCTAATCAATCCTAGGCAGCAGACCTTCATCCCTCTGCACCACAGAGCTGTCCTTCATGAATAGTTTGGTGGCAAATGTATTGCATAGTCTTTGTGAATAAACTATGACCTACATTAGCTGAAAGGCAATCATTTATGTAATTTTACAACTTATACATCACATACAGAGAATGCTTATCTGCTACAAAATTAAGGTTTCTATATTTTTGCTAGAGTTTATATGACTATTTTATTGCATGGACTATGGAAAGGAACTTACTAGTATCTCCATCGGATCTGTAGTGGATGTGAGAACTCATGGGGAAGTCAGACAGAAAAACATTACTCACAGTCTAGCTGTAAAAGACCTTGATAAGCTGGTATTTGCCATAATTAAGCATTTTTGAAGCTGAATGAAACCAAGAAAAGATTGTTTTCGTTAAAACTATGTTTACTTTAAGATAGCAGTGGCTGTATAGGAGAGTTTGGTGAATGCAGGGACACGTTAAACAGTCAATTTTTCAGTTATCAGTGGTTTCTTTTTTGTACCATTCTTTTTCCTAACGTACAAATAAATGACCACTAGCAACATGGAAAACCAGACATCCAAATGTTATCATGTGTGATAATGCATGCAGGCTCCAAGAGTAATCCCATGGTTTGGCTTTATGAGCAATGATGGACTTATGATACATGCAGTGGTTTGCTTTTACCAGCTAACCAAATGACTGGACTTGGCTTGAACCAGCTTCTTCCACATTCCCTGCAGTCACATTAAATGGATAGTAGATTTGACTGCCAGGTCTGTCTCTTATTCATTGTACTTGATCTGGCAGCAAGTTACCTCTCAATTTCCATTTTCTACAATACTTGGATTACAAATATTCAGCCAGTTTAAAAATACAATTACATCTGTGCAGCTACACTGCATTATCAATACCAGGAAAAGCAAGTCAAAGACAAATGAACAGAACCTAGCCAGAAAGACCCAAACCCTTTTTTAACAAAAGAACAATTACGGAAGTTTAATTTTTAAGTCACCTAGATTATGACATTTAATGTAGTAACATTACGCCAAGAGTAAATTAGGTAATATCGTAAGCGGATCCACAATTTATCTCTCCTTTACTAGATACTCTGATGGTAGCAGATGAATGAGATTAAGACACATATATTCAGTGAAGGAAGACTATGTCAAGCAAATCTGTGTCTTTTTTTCTGTTTTTTTTGACTGTGTCAACAAACATGGCTATGGATATGACCAATATGGGTTTCAGTAAATCATTATGCACAGTACCATCAAAAAACATAAATATGTAAATTAGATAACCTTCCAGTGAGGCAGAAGGTGGTGTTTTCATTTAAAACCAGGAGCACAACAACATATGCTACTGGGATTAAGCCCCTCCGTTTTCACACACACACGCACACACACACACACACAGATATATATATATATATATATATATATATATATATATATATATATATATATATATATATATATATTTATTGAAACTAGTCAGATGTCACGATGTCAACATCATAATGTTGATGCAAAAATGTCAAAACACATACTTTGCATGCTCCAAGGATTATCCCTGGCTAAACCAAAAACAAGTGTTTTTTTTTTTTGCAAAGGGCAAGCCCCTTTGCATACTCATGTGTGGGCTGTAACCCCAGACCTCCATCTAATTATATATAATAATTCTGATGTCACACAATCCCCAGAAAAAAGTGAATATTCCTTTACCCAGGGACTGTCAGTCGACCATGTTTCTATGTTTCTCTTGACTAGACAGTCTTCAAATGTGTGTTTTTGAAGAAATATAATACATCTATGCATGTATATATATATATATATATATATATATATATATATATATATATATATATATATATATATATATATATATATATATATATATATATATATATATATATATATATATAGAGCAACATACAGACACTGGACCCATCCCAATTTGGTTTTGATAAAGGAAGGTCATGTCTTTTTTTTGAGAAGGCAATCATAGCAATGGATGAAAGGAAAAACAGTGCAAAACACTTACCTAGACCTGGCAAAGGCATCTGACACAGTAACCTACTCAGGTATCGTGGATCAACTCTCTGAACTAGGCATAAATCCTTACACAACTCACTAGACTGCCAGCTGCCTCACAGATAGAACCGAAGAAGTCAGGATTGGTGAGGCCACCTCCACTAAGAGGAAGGTCACCAGCGGACAACCACATGAATATGTGCTGGGCCCACCCCTGTTTGACATCTACTTCTTGGAGGTCAAGGCTAATGTCACGGGCTCTGGCTCATGAAGTTTGCAGATGAATGCAGATTGGGAACTATCATAAATTCCCCCATGACACTAACATCCTGCAAGAAGGTTTAACACAGACCAATGACTGGTGCCAAAGCCACAGATTAAAACTCAATGTAAAGAAGTGCATTATAGTGCCTTTTAGGAAAAGGTCTACCCAGGCAAATTACTCCATGTATAAGATATCCCTATAAGTTGACACAATAGTTAGAGAGCTGGGAACATATAGACAGTAATCTGGTCTTGACCACAGGTAGCCAAGGTAGAAAGAAAATCATTCTTTGTCGCCCAACTTATAAGTAAGGGTATCACATCCAAGTCCAAGGATGTTATAGTACCACTGTACTTGTCCCTTATCAGACCCATCACTGAATGCAATCCCCCTTTGACATGTACCTGACTAAGAATATGCAACAGTTGGAATGCTAACAGTGGTTCCAGAAAAATAGACTCTAGGATATTAACACACTGTCCAATACAAATTTCCTTAGAGCCCTATCTCTTTACTCAGTCTCTTACAGGTTACTGACAGGTGATCTGTGCTTGGCATATAAAGCATCCATAGATCCAGCCCGATGGCTCTTCTGCACATCCACAAAACAAGCAGCACCAGAAACACTACATCCAGAAATTTGAACTTTGCTTGCAAAATAAATAAATCATGCTGATGAGGCAGATATGTGACTCAATGAATCCCCATTCTCTGGAAAAGGCTCCCCATCCATGTGAAGCAGAGTCCATCCCTAACCCTGTTCAAATGTAGCCTTGACCATTGCATGGGAAATCACAAGTTCATCCCCAGGCTGTCTCCTATCTCTCTTACAGATTGAGGCCAACAGTAAACATTCCTTAACAAACATCAGATGGGTAATCATAAATTCATAACTGGGCTGGCCTCCATGTCTTTTACAGACAGAGGCCAACAGTAAACATTCCCTAAGTAATATACCTCCAATATAGCATTTCAGCAACCACCTAACATACCCCTCCTAAAAACATATTCCCGAATTAAGACGCAAATTTTACCAGGGGATGCAATTGAATTGGGTTGTGTGGCTAAGGCCTTGGTGGTGGTTAGCCTAGTATATACCTATGAATCTATGCATATATGTATATAAATATATATGTATATAAAAATATATATATATGTATATAAGTATATATATATATATATATATATATATATATATATATGTATATATATATATATATATATATATATATATATATATATATATATATATATATATATATATATATATATATATATATATATATATATATATACACACACACACACACACACACACACACACACACACACACACACACACACCATTCCCCACTCAGGAATCATAGAAAAACTCACTAAGCTAGGCATCACCCCCTATATCACTAGGTGGGTATCAAACTGACTCACAGATAGAACCCACAGTATGAAAGTAGCTGACTCCAAGTCAGACTGCTGACTGATCATGAGTGGAGTCCCACAGGGTTCAGTCCTGGGTCCTCTTCTGTTTGGTATCTATTTCTTTCAAGTCCAGGCTAACAAGAAGGGACTCTGGCTGACAAAGTTTGCAGATGATTGCAGGTTGGGAGCTATTATTAACTCCCCAAGTGATGTTGACATCCTACAGAATGGCCTCACTGAGACAAACAGCTGGTGTCAGAACCATGGCCTTAAGCTCAATGCCAAAAAATGTGTTGTCATCCTATATGGGAAAAACCCACTTCCCATGAATTACCATATTGATGGTAGTCCACTGAACACAGAAGGAGTTATAAGAGATCTGGGAACACAGGTTGACAGCAGCCTCTGTTTTTATCACCACATTGCCACTGTGGTCAGAAAGTCCTTCTATGTGGCACATCTCATTACTAAGGGTTTTGCATCCAGGAACAGAGAGGTCATTGTCTCCCTCTACTCTTCCCTCATTATGCCAATCATCGAGTAAAATGCCCCATTTGGCATGTACCTCACCAGATACCTGCAACAACTGGAGAGGTCGCAAAAGTACCTCACAAAGAGGATCCTAGGCCTTAAACACTTGTCCTATATGGACAGACTAAAAAAACTCCAACTATTCTATGTCTCATATCGCCTACTTACAGGCGATCTCTGCTTGACTTACAAAGCCAGGTTTGACCCAGCTCTGTTAGAAATGCTACATCTAAAGAAATTCCAATCCCTCTGCACCACATGCTCCAGAGACCTCAACCTCATTACCACAATGCACAGAATGTACTGGAGGTACACGTTCATAACCCAGAGACTGCCCATGCTATGGAATAGACTTCCCATACATGTCAAGCAGAGAGCACCTCACTGACCCTCTTCAAGAGAAATCTTGATGAGTGGAATGGAAATAGAAAATTCATCCCGGGAATGACTCCAGTGGCTCTACTATATATATATTCAGCGGTGGTGCAGCGGTAGCATTGTTGCCTCACAGCAAGAGGTTCTCCCGTTCGATTCTCGGCCGGAGTGCAGGGAGTGCCTTCTGTGTGGAGTCTGCATGTCCTCCCCACGGTTGGGTGAGCATTCAAAAGACATGCGTAAATAGGCATGCCTTCGTTGAAAGTTGAACATCAAGCTGGCACCATGGCGTTCATGAAAATCTACTGCCAATCATTAGCAGACTGGAGTTTTGCTGTGGCAACCCCTAACCAGGAAAAGCCGAAACACAACAACAACATATATATATATATATATATATATATATATATATAGATATATATATATATATATATATATATATATATATATATATGTATATGTATATATATATATATATATATATATATGTATATATATATATATGTGTGTGTGAAATTCCAATCCCTCTGCACCACATGCTCTATATATATATATACACACACACACATACATACATACACACACACACACACACACACACACACACACACACACACACACATATATATATATATATATATATATATATATATATATATGGGTCTACTTCAAAACCTCGACTTACCAGAATATTGAATCCCACTTCATCAAGATGACTCGCCATATCTTCAGTACATTGAACACCCGGAACAAAAAAACTAACCTAACCCTGGGTAAGTAACTACTTGACCACCAGGACAAAACAACAAACTATATATATATTGATAGATAGATATATGTATCTGTGTATGTGTATATAAATAAATATATATATATATATATATATATATATATATATATATATATATATATATATATATTGTATATATAGATAGATGTATATAACTGAAAAGAAAACCCAGTCACACAGGAGTTTTCACTGGGTATAAACTTAAACCTCCTGTGATCAACTGTTTCAGCTACAGGCTTCTGAATGTCCATGACTTGCTGATGAGTTCAATAAGAAGCCCAAAACATGCATGTCCACAGCTAGTGGCATTTGGCTTTACTGGCCTGCATGTATGCATAATGACTTGAAAAGTACAAAGTTATGGGCATTCGGAAAACCATGTAGCAAAAACACTTTAAGTGCTTAAGGGTCATTTTCATATATACATACACATATACACAAACATTTTCAGGAAATCAATCAACACATCATCAACAAAATATATTGAAAAAACAAAATGACAACCCAATGCCATAACCTTAGATCACACCCCCGTTACTGAAATATAAAAACTCTGATTAAGTGTTTAAAGATTGAAATGACTTGTGTTAAGTAAATTTTCTTTTTACCTATGGCTGTGCTCCCAGAGTTTTTCTTTTTTAATTATTATTATTTTGTTTCTGAGTACACCTTGTTGGTATTGTGTTTCTTGAACTGAGTTGAAAATTACTTGCTGTACAGGGTAATCCCATAAAAGGAGAAATTATATGCCTACTATTAGTTTGAAAACCTTTTAGAACACATGATAGATGTGGGTCATATTTTTGAAAGGTATGTAGGGATGGGCAAAACTAAAGGTAGAATTTTACTTTGCTAAATGTTTTAAGATTTTAAAATAACATAGAAATAAGTTTCATATGCAGAAAACAGATATAAACAATTGTAAGCAAACAAAAATAACAAAACAACTATTTACCAGGTGTCTACCCATTAATATAATAATGCAGAACAGTTATACAATAACATTTTAAAAAGAGAAAAAAAAAATGTTATCATCTAATTCAGTAGTCTCTTAAGTTTCATCCATGAATTTAATGTAGAGTTCCATCTAGTGGTTCTTTCTTTGATTGTTGAAATCTCCATCCGACAAGTTTCAATTGCAATGCTATAAAATTCCTTCAATGTGGGACTTGTATTACTTTTCCAGTTTCTTGTCATCACTTTTCTTGCAATTGTCAAGATGGACCAAAGAAGAGTGAAATCAATTTTCTTCACACATGAAGGGAACAGGGGTATTAAACAAAATCATCTAATTATTTAAACAAAAATTATCATTAAAAAGAGCTTGTAAAAAGGAATTCATAGTATTCCAAAAAGGTTTAGTTACATTACATTCACATATCATATGTTGCCAATTAGCTATGATGTTTAGATTACATCTCCAACCACCATTTTTCCCCAGTTATCATTACCATTTTGTGCTGTGTAATAAAAGATTTGTGCATGAATTTCCAAGGGAATAATTTCCATCTTAGTGATCTAGTGGTTTGAAAAGAAGATGCAAGTATTATTTTTTCCTCAGGTTCACTTGGAAAGTAATCATTTACTGTTGTGAAATAATCTCTATAATTATCTTGGCAAAAAGCTGTTTTAATTTTGATAATTTTATAAATTTTAGATAAATAATTTTTCTCTGGAGGGTTATGATGAATTTATAATATAGCTATAACTGATGACATTGGTGTGGTATATTGAAGATTTACCCACAGTTGGTGTGGTTTAATCATGAGGGCAAAGCCCAAGTGATTAAATAAAGCCAACCATGGGTAAATCTTCAATATACCACAACCATGGAGTCAGTTATTGCTATTATACAATGACATTATTTAAGGAAAAAAAAATACTTTTCTTAAATAATGCCTTTGTATAATGGCACATTACTGCTCTTCCACGGCTGGTGGTATATTGCTGCCTTGTTTTGATGTACTGTGCATGCATATGAGACTTGTGCTCCAATGCTTATGCAGTACATGAGGGCGGTGAAGAGGTAGCAACAGAGAAAGAAAGATCTCTGTTGTTTCTTCTTTGTTATAATCAAAAAAAAAAAAGAACCAGGGAGACTTTTATGTTAGGGCGAGTCGGGGCAGACAAAAAAAAAAAGGATAATCAGGTAAGTTTTTTTAAGTTTTGTAGAACATACCTGATTATCCTTTTATTTCTGTCTGTACCCTCTCCCAAACGTAAAATGTCTTCCTTTTTTATTTTGTATTAAAAAAAGTAAAAAAAAAAAAAAAAACGAGATATACTAATGGGAAAAAGTCTGGGCGACCAGACCTTTTCCTGTTGGTATATTCTCGGATTTACAATGGGCACGCTGTTTGGGCTGGCCAATCAGCGTGCTCATTTTTGAATGCTAATAGCCAGTCATTGTATAATATCAAATATTCAGTATGCTTTGGGATCTCCTTTTTAACAGAAACTTGCATCAGGGATAAACTTCTTTCTACAGCAAATCTGAAGTTTTGAAAATCTATCCATAACTCTCTATTTAAACTGAATGTATTTAATATATCATCAAGCGAGTATTTTCTTTTTCCAGTAATTGAAACCAAATATTGTTTTTCGTTAAGTTTGTCCATTGTAAATGTGTTGAAAGCATTGATATTATTTTGTGTGTATGCAATAAGGAAAATTAAAAAGATCCAAACCCTATATTCAGGTTCCCTAAAAACAAGATTTGTTGTAATGTATGACAGATTTGCTGTTACATTTTGAGATCCTAGAAAACATTCCTGTAATAACCAAATAAAAGTTTTGTTTATTTTATTATAAGAATTGTAATTTATTTGAGCATTCTCCATGATTATGTACCTTTGTATGTCTTTCCATTTGGCAGAATAATTTTTATTTGCCCATAAAATAACTGTTTTTATAATGGCTGAGGTGGAATATGTTTCAGTATTAGGTATGTCTATTCCTCCATTGGACCAACTGTGTTGATGATGTTTAATTGCGAATCTAGGTCTATTAGGGTACCAAAGGAATTTAATTATCAGGGAATTAAATTATTTTATATATTGATTTGGGATAGGGAGAGCTAGAGATTGAATTATGTATAATATTTTAGGCAATATAACCATTTTTATAATTAAATATCTTCCAATGTATAAAAAATTTACTCCAGTAGTTTGTAAGTTTTTTGACATTTTCTAAACTTTACTAAAATTTATGTTGATTATATCTTTAATATTTTTAGTTAAATCAATTCCTGTGGATCACAGCAGTCACCCTGCTAGACAGGGGTCCAGGGAAGTAAATACTGTGGGAAGAAATAGCCAGGGAATTGTAATGGCTAGGCTTGTATAGGCCTTAGGGCCAATAGCCTAGTACCAACCTATGAACCAAGGTATTTTATTCTGTCATCAGAAACTAAATATTTAGAATATTGTTGTGGTAAGTTAATAGGGTTAGAATTAATACATACAATATTTGTTTTATCCTCATTAAATATAAGACCTGATTTAGACTGAAATTTTTTATAGCTTTAAATAAGAAACTAAGAGTATTATTATTATCTGTTAATGTTAGTAAAATATCGTCTCCCAATAAAAGTATTTTGGAATTTAAATTATGTCCTAATTGTATTCTTTTAATGTTTCGATTTTCTCTTATATAATTTGCAAAGGTTCTATAGCTAAGGTGAATAATAATGGAGAAAGAGGGCAACCTATTTTTGTACCTTTATTAATTGGGATTAATTGTGAAATATAAGATCCTATTTTTATATAGGCCAATGAGTTCTCATATAATTTAGTTATTAGTAGTAGGAAATCTATTGGAAAAACACATTCCTGTAATACTAGCAAGAGATAGTCCCAACTGACTGTATCAAACGCACTATGAATATCTAAACTTACCAGTGTTAGTTGATCCTTTATTTTGTTGGCATAATCATTTATCATTAGGTTTATTTTGATGTTATCAAATGTATTCCTATTTTTAACAAAGCCAGTTTGATCTATGTTAATTAAATGTGGTAGGAATTGTTGAAGCCTATCAGCTAAGATGGACATAAATAATTTATAATCAATGTTTAGTAATGATATAGGTCTATATGATATACATTCTGTTGGGTCTTTATCAGATTTCAAAATTGGGGAGACTAGTGTATATTTCCACGAAGGAGGGATAATCATTACGTTTTTAACTGATTGTAATGTTTGCAATAAGATTTTCAAAACATTTTTGGGCATCAGTTTACATAGTTCTGATATGATCCCATCATTTCCTGGGTCTTTATTGTTTTTAAATGTATGTATTTGAGTTGTAAGTTCCATCACAGATATATATTTATTCATTACTTTTAGATGCTGTTCTGTTAATTTCTATATTTGTTAATAAAAATTTTAATTGCTTCCTTCAAGTCCATTTTTGGGTTGAATCAATTCATTTTAATATAATGTGTTCTGAACTCATTTAATATGTCTTCTATTGCAGTAACTTTTTCTTTTTATTCTCGTTATATATCTCTGATATGATTTGATTTAATTATCATTTGGTTCTGAATATTATTTTGCTTAAATTTTTGGGATTTATTGAATAATTACTTCATTTTATTTTCTCCATATTTATTTTGAGTTTATGATTTAAAATGTCTAAGTATTTATTTTGTAAGTCAAATATTGTTTGTAACAATGTTTTATTGTTATTTTTCCCTTTTTTGATGTTCAAGTTTTAATTTATCAATTTTCTCTTGCAGTTCTTTTAAATCTTTATTCCATTGTTTCATTTTTTGTGAAAACCAATTTATTATTCTCCTATAAAGATAAGATTTGAGAGCGTCCCAAATATATGTTATTGATATGTTATTTGTATTACTGAATTCTAAATATATTTGTATCTCTTTATCAAAAAAACTCTTTAAAGTCCTTCATATTTGTGATATAGGCTGGTGTTCTTTTGAAATGTATATAAGTATTATATGTCAAAAAAGATCAAATAAAATGGCATGATCTGAAATTGGGCATGAAGTTATTTTAATGTTATTTAAATATGTGACTAAATCATTAGAGATAAGAACTCTTATCAATTAGTGATTGTGTACCAAATCTATTTGAAAAATGAGTAAAATTAAGAGAATCTTTAACTAAAAATTGCTTAAAGTCTTTAACGTTAAGTATATTTATAAAGCTTTTTAATGCTTTTGCAGGTGGCAATATCTTGCGTTTTCCCTTTGTATTAGTGTTCTCTTCACTCAGTACACAGTTAAGGTCTCCAGCTATAATTAAAGAACCTTTGGAGTGTTGAAGTGTTTCATATAAGTGGTTTTAGCTGTTTTCACTCTTAAAGCAGGAATCCAGTACAAATTTATTAAGGAATATATTTTCTTATTAATTAAGATATTAACCAGACAGAACATACCCTTGTCATAATTATAAGTACTTAATATATGTGGTACGGCTATTGTGCTTTTCCACAAAATAACTCCTCTCTTCTTTTTTGGTTGAATTGGGAACTAGATATTACTGTATACTGTTTATTAGAGATCCTATCTAAATTTTTTGTTAATAAATGTTTCCTGAACAAAAACAACCTGTGGAGAAAATAGGTTCAACAATTTATAAAAAAATAGCTCTTCTACAGCTATTATTCAACCCATTTATATTAACTGATAAACATTTTAAGACAGCCATTTATTAGTAGCTAATTGTTAAATTTTGTATGTTTTGATTTCCATTTTTGATTTGAATGACATATAATTCTAATAAAAAACTAGAAATAAGCATATATCTTATAAATAAGAAATTAACATTTTTAAAATTAATGTTACATAGAAAAAGTTTATCTGTAGACACCAACACAAAAACTTTCAAAACAAGAACTGTATTACATAATAAATTTCTAACCCACCTAACCCTCATGGAGTAAACAACTCCAGACTTAGATAATACACAATCTAAGTCTTACTTTCTATCTAAGAAGCAGAATAAGTTCAACTCTGCCATTCAGAGTCTAAGTTTTGTGTAAATGTTTCACTTGTAATAGTATTTAAAATGTTTTGACTGTGATTAACTCTTTTATATATTTTCCCCTTATGATAATATAGTCAATTATGTTTTATAACAACTATTTTAAGTATTTTCATATGAAATTGTCTTGAGTAATACGCAGTTAGTTTGAATTAAATAAGTAGAATGTCAATAGCATTTACTTTTATTATGTAGTTCTTATTTTCCAATATAAATGCAAGAAAAGCCTATAGGCTATTATTATATGTGGTCATATAGTATAATTTCCAAAGTATGTCTAGATAAATATTACATTATTTCCTGCTATATGATGGGAATAAGTATTATTAATATGTTTAATGCTGACATTGCTTTTAAGCCTTCCCAGTGTAGTCAGACAATTTTATCAAAACTGAATAATTATAGGTTATTACCTTATTCCTTTTCAAATAATATGGTGAAGTAATGATTCATCTAAATATATTGAGTCAACAGAAATTGAATACATGTATAACGTACACATGGACACCTACAAACCTATTAACTTTTCAGATATACATTCACATTATGCATGCACTGTCCATTGAACAAGCAGATATATGGCTCTGTAATCATTGATAGCAGTGGCAAATAGAATAAAGTCCTAAAATTATCCAGAATACAAAATAAGTTCTTTGAATAGTTCATATAGTTCAGATGCTTAAACAATTTTCTTTATAAAGTTTAGTTTATCTCTGATTTTAGAAGTGAATTATTTCAGGCTCTTAAACATTATAACTCCATGTGATTACATATTAGATAAAGTATTTAACTTTGTTTGGTAATATAGATACTTAGATGAAAAATATCCAATTTTACAATCATTCTGAAGTGTTTAATATTATTGTTTTAAATCTGCTTCTATCTGTTAGAGTCTGCTAGATTCCTTGTATGTAAATTAATTTTGTCTATTTATAGCTGACTGACAGCTTTTAAACTATGGCATCTTATATTTCAAACAATACACTTGTTCACTAAACCATAGTTGTTAATAGTTTTGAAATGTGAAGCCTTAGATATTCTTTACTAAAACATGAAATGTATTCCAGCTATTTTTCCTTCTTTCCTTCACCTCTTCTTTGCATTTTCTCTGTTCTCTTCTCTTCTCTCCCCTCCTGCCATTCCCATTCCTTTTAGGAATTAAACCTTTTATGAGAAAAATGTACAGGTAGTTACTAACTTTTCAAATGATCCTTTGCATATGACATAATGACCATTTTATGAGGATTTATTTATAGGTAGTTGCTAGGTATGTAGTCCAAAGGCTCACAAGGAATCTAGTTCAACACCTCTTGTGAGCTAGAGAACCATCTAGTCGAATGACTTGCTCTGAGTGACACAGTAAGTAAGAGGCAAGCTTAATGTAAATCATAAACATAGCATAGATAATATTTATAGGTTGTTCTAGGTTGTGATGACCAACACCAGTACATCACAACAGTTAGATGCAGGCCTATTTATACAACATGTATATTCAGTTATGTTGCCATTGTTGATATTCAGTTAATGTCATATATTTAATAAAAACAATAGTACTGACCAAATTTATAGCAGTATCATTGCATTTAAATAGTTTAGTATTCTGGCTTCTGCATTTAAGAATCACAAATCCAGTAAAAATAGACAATATGCATTTTGATCAAGAGGTTAAATAGAGATGATATCCATTGCCTATAGTATTAACCTTTTGCAAGGTGATCAGATTGGAGTTAGCATTAATAAAAGGTAATTCCCTCACAGACAATGACATAAACCATGCCAAGCACTCATTGTTCAGTATCCATTAAATCTTTTCTTAAGTTCCTGAATACTGTTAGCTCAAGGACATAGTGAAAGTTTTGAAAAAAAGAAAACATGTCCAATAACCAAAAGAGAAAGAAGTTGTTAGTGTGCCAGCCAGCATTTAAGCTCCCTCCAGTACCATGTAAATTGAATTCCTGAGACTATTAGGTTATAAAATGCATTGGTAATTTCTACTGTATAGCTTGATAACCATTGCTGTGTGTTTATTATGATTATGGAGAAGTGAGAGCAGTGGCAAGATAAAATAGGTACTTCAAATGAGATTTTAAAGTAGGTCTTCTTCAGTATCATCACTAATGCCCTACAGACTGCAACTCTGAATCAAGTGCTTGAACATGTTAGTTTGTAATGTACAATATAATAGTCACAAATATTTGTTCACTGCCATTACACATAAGTCAGCAAAATAGTTACACAGATTAGAAACAACAGCCCTAGCATGTTTTCTTTGCATCCATTTAACAAAACTGTTACATTGCAGTTAAGATGTCTTCCTTAGTGCTTGAAGATGTTGGAAAAAAAAAAGTAAATATATTCACAAAACTGTTCAAAGCTGACATGTGGCCATTTGAGCGTTTTACTTCTAGGCACCATCTGTCCAGCCAAATGTTAAGGACTGAGAACTCAGCTGCTGCATATAAAGACAATGAAACAATCTGAACCACTTATTTATTATGAGGAATTATTATACAAAAGGTTCTGTATTTTAATGATTATAATAAATAATAATAGATCCTCTAATTTGGCTGATTGATAAATAAAGGAAAGGGACTTGGTTAATAAGGAACAATTGAAGAGTTGTATCTGACTGATAAGCATGTTTCTTGTTGAAACTGGTAATCTGTACTATATCTGGTAAGCTAAAGAAAACCTGGTTATTATACAGTGATGTCTTACTGATATTCAAAACTGTGTGCACTTTAAACATATCACTATTACTTGTTTATTACCGTTAATACATTTAAACAATATGTTTCTGTTTTGTATATATGGAATGCAATTATTCATTGTTATCTGGTCACGCCCCTTATCTAACTTAACTGGGGAAACACTCGCCTCTTAAAACTTCCCCTGAGGCGAGAAAATGCTTAAAATTGAATAAAGTGGCTCGAGCTGTCAGGAAGCCTTTTTGCCCATCTCAAGATAGTCCGTGCCATTATGTACCAGCTGTGAAAGATATCCCAATCACCTTGCAAGTTCTGAACAGCCCCACAAACCCACTACCACAACAGACCAGTGCAAATTAAATGCAATACCCCTCTCATAGTCACAAAGACCACCTACACAATTCATCAAACAGAGGGGAAAAAAAGTTTTAACAGGGCCATCTTGAAAGCAACAAAAGACAGAACCACATCCCCAACATACCAACGACCCGACAAACCATATCCATAAAACCATTCAATAGGACCCATAGATAAGAGAATACTAAACAGATAGCCTCCCGTCATATCCATGCCAAAAAATGATCGCAAACACACCCCAAGCAGCCAAACAAGTCACGGAAACCTGCCCAAGGCTATAAAGCCAAACAAATTGGCCATCCTCAAACACAAAAGAACACATATATAAAGATACCAGCCCATCTCACCTAGAAACGCATTCCGGACAACTGTACCGCTTGACAGTCCAGTCTCCCCAATACAAGGGAGCACTCCAAGGGCTTCCAACAAGATATTTCAACCACAGCTTACACGGGGCACTAGATCCACTATTAACACATAAAAAGCAGACTGGAAGCAGCCTGTCATATTAAACGTGTCACTATTTGCCACCAAAAACGCATTTTAAACAAACAAAATGAGCCAAAGGGTTACATGAAACCACCTGTCATGATAACATCCAAGTAATTCCACATCCACCCAGCATATTTACATTGCAATGTGATCAAGACAGATCAAAATGTCCAATCATAGCCACGAATGCCACACTACACAGGTACCAATCTTGCAACTCAATAAAAAACATTACTCAAGGAGGCATAAACAGGAAGAAGATAGCTACTGCAACAATAAGCAATATGTCATAGCATACAGTCTAGCAAGTTAAACTTAGGACCTTAGATAGTAATTATTTAAAACTATACTATTGCTGTTTACTTAAATAGATAATTAAAATAAAATGTATGTGTTTACCTTGTTGTGGTCCTAAGATGTTTCCTTTCAACTGGATTGAGACCATGTAAATATATTAAAAAATGAGGGAAGAAAAAGGAAAAAACAGCAGCAGTAGCTACACAAAAAGTATTATTTAAACAGTATAAGAATGTTTCTTGCATATTCACAGTAAGCGTTTGGATATGTTAAAAAGGTCACTTTTATTTTAACTTTTTCTTCTTTTCCTGTGTCTTCCAACCAGGTCTCTCAGCCAGTCTTTTCAGTGTATTGTTGCTCCATTCCATTTCTTATGTTTGATCTATTATCTTTTTTTAGAAGAGAAAAGGCAGAGTCTGTGTCTTCAGAAATTTTAGTTTCATCTTGCAGAAATATCTTAAGTCTAGCTGGAAAAAGCAGATGAACTTTGATTTGCTTTTTCTTGAGTTCTTTGATGATGGGCAGAAATTCCTTTCTTTTGGAAATAACAGTAGGAAAATAGTCATTATCAAACCTAATTATTTTCCTATCTAATTTGATAGGAAATTTTGCCCATGCTGTCTTAAGTATTAGTTCTTTATCAAGTGAAGAAAAAAATCTAACAATTACAGATCTCGGGGTGGTACTTTTCACCGAAGAAGGCACTGGGAGACCTATGCGCTCTCTTAATTCCAAAAGACATAGCTTCACTCAAGTCAAGTATTTTGGGGAGCTAGGTTGTCAAGACATTTAATATATTATTTCCTTTGATTTTCTCTGGAAGTCTAAAGATCCTTACATTATTTCTTCGTGATCTGTTCTCCAGATCATCTAGTTTGGCAAAAGGTATGTATTTTGTTTTAATAGAAATTCTGTATTATGTTCATCTTTTGACAGTCTTTTATCTATATCATTTAGTGATTCCTCCATTCCAGAAATTTTAAGTTTTTGTTGAGTGTGTGTCTCCTGAAACAATTCCATTTGTTTAGTACATTTATGTCTATATAGTTTTCCAACTTACTGTCCATTTTGTCCATTTTTAGAAATAACTCCTGTACATTGGTTATAAGTACCTTGTTCGCAGCAGTTTCATGTGAGTTACTTTTACTATGACTCATCCTTCTTGTCTAATGTCTATCCATTCAGGTAACTTTTTTGACAGGATAATATTTAAAATTCCAGAAAAAATTATATATCATCAAAGATAATAATTTAGGCTTTTAACTTTTTATAAAAAAAAAGAAAAAACAATAACATAGAAATAGAATTTCCGGTCAGAATAGTATCAAGAACAGCAGAGCTGAAGATTTCTGCTCCTGTCTCTTCAGCATCTTGGCCATGCCCCTAAAGGTAGAATTTTAGATCGGTTTTATTTGCCTGGTGTACTGAAGGACATGTAGAACTTCTATGGAGCTTGTCTACCATGCGTAATTAGAGCTGGAACCTAAAGTGATGTAAGCATCTCCTGCTCATCCATGAATATTCATGCCATAAATACGTCTCAGTACATTTTGTCTTCTGCTTTCGAAAGTAATCTTTTAAATTTTGTATTTTTTAAAGATTGTATAACACACTTTTCTTTTCTTACAAAATGTGTCCGCATGCATCTTTGAAAAGAAAAAATTATTTTGTGCCTTTACACATAATCTTTAATGACTGGTATTAAATGCATTTATTTTTACTTAGGTCAGCATTCTCTGAGGCTTTTTTTGTTTTTGTTATTCTACAGCTCAAAATATGGGAAAAGGATGGGGCCAATTTGCTCATATGCTTCTCCTGTACAGGCTATATTGTCTCTGGTTCTGCTTAATATTTCATCCTCCTATTGGGGTTTCTTAAAAATTGTATTTCTGATCTGCAAATGTGGCAAATCAGCACACTTTCATCAGTACACTGACATGATGTAGAGGGTATAGCCTCTTCACCCTCTAAACACTGTTTATATTAGTTCCTTTAAAAGAATTGTAGTGCTGATGTTCTCTGCCATCCCCCAATCTAACAAAGCTGTAGCTATTCTGATGCAATCTGTCATCCCCAATTTGACCCACTTCTCAACTTTAAGTTGAGAAAAAAGACCTCTTGTACCTCAGGACAAAAAAAAATTCCCACAACTGACTTGTTTCATAGTAGACCACACATGAATTAGTACTTCATCCCTAATTAATAAGGTAAGATAATTCTTACTAAGTGTGTTTCAATGAAAATATACATTTGTCTGTTATTGTGACAAATTTCCATTAACAAGAATAAAAACAAACTTTTCTATTAATAAAAGATTACAAAACTTGCACTATGGGCAGAATAAAAAATGTGAAAAATATTTGCATTATGGTTACCACACAGTAATCAGATATGATTGTGAAGAAAGGAAGCTCTATTAGGTGAAATAAGATAAACATTACAGAAAATCATACTCTAAGTATAAAACAGTTTTTAAAATAAATATACAGCAATTCATTTTTACAAAGAGTAGACCAATATATGTTATCATTTAAGTTGGAATAAAACTTAAGTTTTTTTTTTTTTGTCCCCATAAAGATGTTTCAGTACTGTAAATTTATATTTAATTCCTGTATCTCCCATGCTTCCAGCCAGTGGAATCACTATATACGTCTATCATATCTACAATTGTTTTACATACATTTGAATTAAATGGTCTAAACTTAGCTTTTTTATCTTTAGATCCACTTACAATGTCATTCCAAACTTCTACATACTGGTTTATAAATGAAGTTTGGGACAAACTAATTTGTTCAGGACTATCTTGGGTGGTAGAATAAGTGTGATGGGGGAGGAAGTTTAGTAAGGTGGAGGGGTTAAGTGTAGTGTTAAGAGTTAGGTTAGTTAGGCTTTGGGTGGTAATGGGTTAATTGTGATGGAGTAGAGGAAGTGAGGAATATGTGCGAGTTGGTCTTGATGTTAGAATTCATGTAAGAAGGGAAGTTGGGTCACATTTGGATTGAGTTTGCAACATCCTGTCCATGACGACCTGCAGGCACAGGAGTGTAGGTAACCCTTGGACCACTTTTACTGGGATTTCTTAACTGGTTTAGTGGCTGGGCTTCTGCTATCGAGTAGAAGGGTTGGTAGATTTTTTTTTGGTTGCTTTGCAGTTTATGGTTCAGGTTTAGGTTGGGGAAGTGGCATGGCCCATGGCTGGGTGCTCTTGGCCTAGTAAGCATGTTAGCTGATGTGGTAGTGGGTGGCGGTTGGCCATTTTTGATTGTTGGTGGAGATAGAGGCTTCTGGAGCTGTCCATGGGCTGAGAAGCATTGCTGCAATTGCTGAGTTATTTATGGTGTTGGTCTGTGGTTTTCTGCATTTGGGGAGGTCATTTGGTGGGAGGGTGGCTTCATGAGTTGTATGAGGGCTGAGGTGCAGTGATAATGTGCTATGGCAATCTTTGAGCCCCCCCCCCCTGGTTGTTGAATAAGTGTTTTTCCATTGTGGAAGTGAATAAGTTGTTTTTTCTGTTGGTGGTTCTTGACTGTTCACAGGTTACTGAGTCAGGGTTGACTTCTTGGATGTGCCGTGGTGGGTGAATGGGGAGATAATCTTAACTTTTCTTGCTATTGCAGGTGTTTTGGGAAGACAAGGACTGGACTGTTTTGGTGGTTTTAAGCTGCTCGTGGGCTGGGATGGTCTTGCTTATAGCATTTGCCGACATGCATGCACAGTGTGGCTTGAATATGTTACTGGCTGGTTTCTTTTTTTTTTTTTTATTTTTTTATTATAATACAGTAAAGTGCAATGGATCCCTTTTGAGAGTCGTGGGTGCTGATCAGTGGTCTTTTTGCAATCTCTTGGGTGGCACGGTGGTGCACAGGTTGAAATTCAGGTGGGTTTCTGTCTGCTGCTACAGTTCTTTCCCTCTACAATGACAAGGTATTTCCCAGTGGACGAGGTGCGTACATTTGGTTCTGCTTACTTTAAGGGCCTGCATTCATGTCTGTATGTTGAATCCTTGACTTGGATGTGTTGCAAGGGCATTATGTAAAATAACATGCAGGAGCAGCTGATCGGGCAGTCATTGCTTGGCTTTGACTGCAGATTGTTCCAACTTTGAAGAACTGCCATGGCGCATTTATGGTGCGGCTTAAATCTGCTATACATTATAGGCAGTTAATTCAATTAGTGTTGTTCTTTGGTAGGTCAATTTAGAGCTGAATGTGGTTCCGGTCATTTAAGGGTGGCTCACCTATGTCAGATTTTAAGCAAGCTAAATTAAAGAATCACCAGTCTGTTTGTGTTTTGTGTTTTGTTCTATAAGGGGGTAGGGGAAATTGGTAAGGTGGTTAACAGCTGGGTTTAGTCTCCTTTATTCAGCACTGATATGTTGTTTCTTTATTCATTGCCTTAATGATTTTTTTTTTCTTTTTCACAGATGGCAAGTATGCAGAGTCTACATCAATGATGGGAGGCCATTGTGGCACAGGTGGATGAGTTGTTCCAAGAGGTGCCCGACCCTGATCCCAGGATGGTGGCACAGGAAGGGGAAGCCAGCAAAAAGAGATTATGTACAACGAGGACCAGACCAGCAACTCATGTGAAGAGGCAACGGTCTTCAAGGGAGGCAATTGATCTGTCAGTGGCTGGAGTGACTCCTGCCGGAGCATCAGGTAATGATTTGGTACTGGATGTTCAGTTAGGAGGGGCAAGTTTGGGGTGTGTTGAGGATGATGGGGAGGTATCAGATGATGGATTGTTGCCTGGGTTAGAGGATACAGGGAAGGTCATGGGGGCATCTCAGGGATGTCAGGAGGCAAGTGGGGATGCTGTGGTTAGGGATGGCAGTGTTGGGTCGGTGAGCAATTTGGTTTCACTTTCGGAAGTGGGCTGAGAGTTTGGCATACAACCTGGTGACTTGTTAGCTACCCAATCGCTGGGGCAAGGAACAGGGGTGGTCTTTCTGACTCCACACATTCAAGCTACAGTGAAAGAGAAGATTTGGAAAGGGAAGTATATAGATGTTTTTGAGTTAATAGATGCAAATGGAGTTCAGAAGTTGGTGGAATCCAAATCAGCCAACAATAAAGATTTGATGGCTGCCTTAGCAGCATTAGGGAGGAGAAGGGTAGGTAAGCTGCAACCTAGGACATGGGATAACTGGGTAGTAGGATTTGTTTATTACATGGCAGTTTTGTTGGAGAACGATACCTCTTTGACTTTACCTTTATTGGGTTATTCTCTTACAATATGGGAGACTCAGAGTTTGAGGCCTGGGAGCGCCCGTTTATGGTATAAACAGAGGTTCTGGAAGAGGAAAGTGGTGGATCACTCACTGTGATAGGAGGTTCTTCATCCGGATATTTGGTTGGCTACTGTGATGAACAGTTTTGGGGACATTGTTGGGGGGGGGTGTAGGGGGAAGGTGGAAGATTTTGTTGGGCTTTTAATGCTGGAAGTTGTTCATGGGTAGGGTGTAAGTCTTTGCATGGTTGTTGAAAGTGTGAGGGAAATTATTCAGTGGTCCAGTGTGGGTGGTGAGAGGTTAACCAGGGAATATCAAGCTCATGTCCAGCTGAAGGTGGCTTTTTCTTTTCCCAAGGGTGTCAGAACATTGGGGTAGGGGAAGTTTTCGAGGGTCATGCCGTTGGGTGTCCTTCAGGTTAGGGGGGGGGGGCAGGCATGGCATTCCCCCGTTAAGGTGGAAGTCTTACAGAGGATACTTCAGGAATTTCCAGATGCCTCTTTTAAGGAAGAAATAATTTACATATTTTCTCTGAGGTCTTCTCTTAAATCGAAGGTGAGGATGGGGTGGTTTGTAGGAATTTGTAATCTGTAAGGGGTAAGGAGGATAATTTGCTGCACTTAGAAGAGAAAGAGAGAAAGGTGGGGAAGGTATTGGGACCAGTTGACAGCCCTCATTTTCAGAGTTGTAAAGTTTCTCCATTAGGTTTGGTGCCGAAGAGAGTGGTTGGTGAATTTAGGTTGAGTCACCATTTATCGTATCTGGCAGGGAGTTCAGTGAATGACTTCATTTCAGTTGAAGATGCTAGAGTGAGTTATGCATCTTTGGATGATGCTATGAAGGTTATCCGGGGGTTTGAGAACCCATGATTAGTGAAGGTGGATTTAGAATCTGCTTTTCACTTTCTGTCGGTAAGAGAGGAAGAGTGGCCGTTACTGGGCATGGTAGCAGAGGGAAACTTTTATTTTGATAAGGCTATGGCAATGGGCTGCTCCATAGCCTGTGCTACTTTTGAAAACTTTCGTATGGTTCTTCATTGGGTGTGGCAGCAGAGAGTGGGTACACAGAGGGCTGTGCATTATATAGATGATTTTTTGTTAATGGGTGAGGGATTTGAGGGCGCATATGATGGGTTGCGGGAATTTCTGGGGATGTGTGATGAACTGGGGGTCCCATTAGCCCAACAAATGTTGGAAGGCCCAGCTAAAGCTTTAGATTTTTTGGGTTTGTTAGTAGACGCAGGACATGGACTATTTTGCTTGCCTATGGATAAGATAGACAGATTGAAGGAAAAGATTGGGGCAGTGGTATGTAAGAGCAAAGTACTCATTCAGACTGTCATGGAGCTTTTAGGCCTTTTGAATTTTGCATGTCGGACTGTTCATCTGGGGCATACTTTTTGCAGCTCAGTGGTCTTTTTAATGAAAACAGGGAAGAGTAAGCACCATTGGGTTAGGATTAGCAAGCTGGTATGAGCCGATCTGGGTCTCTGGTTATCTTTTCTGGTACAGTTTAATGGGGTTTCCTTTTGGCAGACAAATTGGGTGGGTCAAGCAAAATTGCAGTTGTTCACTGATGCAATGGTGGGTATTGGAATGGGAGCCTTTTTTGCAGGTGAATGGTTTGCCATTGGATTGGCAGGAGGAGTGAAAAAGGCATGTTGCGTTTCTGGAGTTAATGCTGATTTGGGTAGCTTCAGTAGTTTGGAAGGAGGAAACTGAAGAAAAAGAGGGTTATATTTCATTCAGATAACATGGCAGTGGTGATGGTTTTGCAGACAAAATCGCTAAATTTGAAAGGCTGCTGTTAGTTTTATGTAAGTTAATTTCACAGAGTCTGTTAATTATTTTTTTATTCACAGGGGTGTATGTGTCTGGGGTGTGAAATGCGACAGCTGATAGTTTGCTCGATTTCAGTTTTCCAGATTTTAACAGTTGGCCATGGAAGCAGAGGATGTACTGATGGTTCTACCAGAAGATGTGTTGCATCTTAGGATGACATAGCCAGGAAGTTGATGCAGCAATCATGGGTGGTGTCCACCAGGAAAGCTTATGGTAGGGCACTTTATGACTCTGAGCAATTACCAGAGGAAGAAGGGATGTGTTCGAAGGAGCTGCTGCTTCGTTATCTGGCTCGGGTTTGGGTGCAAGGTAAGGCATTACAGACTGTTAAGACTGATTTGGCAGCTATTAGTATATTCGCACAGGTGGCTGGGTTGTATGATTTTACAAAGTCTTGGCTGATGAGATGTAGCTTGAGAGGGTGGGAAAGGGTGGCGGGATTGAATATTGATATGTGTTGGCCATTGATAAGGCATATTTGGAAGGTTTTGGTGAAGGGTTTGGCATTAGTAGAGAGGGACTCACCTTATTAAATTATGTGGGTTACTTTGAGTGTATAGAAGTATTTCCATGTGCTTTGAGTGTCAGAGTTATTGGGTTTTTAGTTTGGAAGAATATAATGATATATTCAGGGCCGGTTTACAATGTTTTACGGAGGTCTAAAATGGATCAGTTAGGGAAAGGTGCACTGACAGTTTTGAAGAAAGATAGGAATGTAGGGCTTTGTCCAGTACATTGGGCTGCACAGCTCATGTGGATGCAGGTTCGGGGTCCTGGTGATTTGGTTTTTCATCTGAGGGGTGGTGGAATGGTCATGAGTAGTCAGTTCATACGTGTAATCAGGAGGGCTTTTTATTGAATGGGTTTTCCAGCTGATAGGTTTACGGCTCATTCTTTTCATATGGGAGGGCTTCAGATTTGGCAAGGGAAAGTAGGTCCATAGAGGTAATTAGAAGAGTGGGGAGATGGTCTTCTAATGCCTTTTTAACTTAGATAATGGTTTCAATTGTATTAATTTTTTTCTCTTTCAGTAAACAAGATTTTCATCCTGGGCCATTCCTACATCTACTGGGCAGAGAAAAGAGCAGATGGAAAGAATTTGGGATTGTCTCGATTAGGATGGTCAGTTACATGGCATGAGATTAGAGGGCTTAGGTGGAATCAATTGATGCATGAGGTTGAAATGTTAAAGTGTTGATTAGTCCTCCCGTGAATATTGGTGATACTTCTAGGTGGTAATGATTTGGGAATAATTCCTAAGAAGCAACTGGTGGAAAAGATAAGGGAGGATTTGCTTATGTTGCAAATGTTATGTCCAGGCATGTGTATAATTTGGTTGGAGACAGTGCCACATTTGGTTTGGAGGAATACAGTTAGTTTTCAGGCTTTAGAATAGATGCATAGGGCCATTAATCATAGGTTGGCTTTGCAGTTAGGCGATTTTGGGCATGTACAAGTTTGAACATTGTGATTTTGATGACAGGGATTTGGTTTGGTTTAAACCTGATGGTGTACATTTGAGTGATATTGGTCTAGATTTATTTAATGTCCATCTGAGGTTATTTTTAGAAGAAATGGTGCAAGTAATTGGGGAGATGAGGGCGAATAGCCTGGGGCAGGCTGGTTGGCAGAGAAGAGGGACAGGATTGTCCTCTTCTGTTCCCCTTCTTTGTGATGGTGTTGGTGTTATTGAGTTTGGGATCAAGTGAGCTGCAGGACACTGCTTGACAAGGATAAGCGAGTGGGTATGGACGCTGCTTATTCAGACAGGATAAGTGGGTACGCTGCCCTGATGAACACTAAGAAGAATGTCATATTACATTTACCGGTTACTGCTTAAATTAAGTTATTGGTTTGTTTAATTTTAATAAAGGTCGTGAAATGTCTATCAGTGTCAACGTGTATTATTAAAAGGGTGCCTGGACAAATGTAATTACAAGTAATGCAATATATATTCAGAGAAATCTACTTCTCCAGAACATGGTACATAAATGCAAAAAAGAAAACAATATTTATTTAGACAAGAAAATAACATAGCAGTATCTTTCCTGTGTACCCATTCTGCAGTGATAAATGAAAGATTATCAGATTTTTAAACTAAAAATAGAAATTCTACTTTGTTTTTGTGATAACCATCAGCAACTCTACTTAATATACATTTTTTCTGCATTGTTTTTCATTGGCTTTGTAGCACATTGGTTTTCTATACAACAGCAATGTTGATACCTGAGTTATAAAATGAATGTTTCCTTTTATGAAGAATTTGTATTCCCTTATGACTACAGAAATTTTTTTTTACAGAAGTCTATATCAAGAAAGTGCCAGTTAACAGCTGCATTGACAGACTGAGAGATAACATTACAGCTGCAAGAAAAATTAATTCATGAAACATTGGACCACACAAAATGATTATTTACATGGATACAGATCCATAGCAGCACACCTTGGATCCTTCCCAGGCCTAGGCCAAATTTCCTGCACAATACAGTGATTCTTAGATGCAAATAAAAAATCCGTAAAAGGAAATCCCCAAAGAGAATTAACCTACGTATAAGAATATAAAACAAATCACACTCAGCACGCTATCAAAGAACAACCAAGTCCAACTTCCCCTGCTTAAACTGATCTCAAACTGAGAAAACAAAATGAAATTGGATGCTACCAACATTATGTAAAATCATGAATGTGTTATACATTAATCAGATAAAAAATTAATACGATTGAAGAACAGATAAGTAAAAAGAAACAATCTATCATTTAAGAAAAATATTTTATCCACTGTTTTGCACACCCACAATAAGAAATACTGGGGAGTTCTTCATTTCAAAGAAGTAGTACATAAGACCATTAATAAGGTTATAGGGAGGAAAGTCCTCATATACAAAGATTTCTGAGAATAGTATTATATGTCTGTTGCATTAGACTATTCCAACAAAGCCAAAACCGGAAGAAACAATGTATTAAACACTGAGAAGTATAAAAAGAGCTGTTATATTATACTATACTAACATTATATCAGTGTTCCAGAAAATTAAATTTTTTCAGGTTACAAAAATCCAACTTTTTCTTTTAATCATAGTATTGTTACCGCATCCCCAGATATGTTCCAGGCTTTCTGTGCTTACCAAAATTAAGATCTGTATTAGCCCTCAGCTATCAAGCAACCATACCTCTCCTGCCTAATGCACATTGTTTCCAATTGTGAGGCCAGTCACTAAAAAAGCTGCAAGAACAGGATACTTTCACAGATGATAAGCAAGATTTCAGTTTGCATTATACTTTCTGTATGTTAGTGTTTTTTTAGAAACTGCTAGAAATAATCTTAATTCTTCACAAATAATTTTACTGGCATTTGACCTATTGCTGTACTGACCACTACAGGTATACACATGTAACTTGGGGCATAGTCAGCACCACCCACTTAAATCTACTAAAGACTCTGGTCCCAGTTTAATGGTGTCTTTTTCAAATGAAATCTGGATGTTAGTTACCTTTCCATTAACCGTGCATCAGTCTCCCCACTATTCAGTATATGTAGTACATGTATTAGCTAAACACTTGCCTGCTGTCAGGAAATCTTCACAGATTGTTTTTTGGCCAACCTACAATACTACAAGGTGCACCTTACTCTGTTAGCACTTGCTGTGTTAAGCCTCACTCTGCTTCTTTCCCCTACCCCAAAATCCCGCCCAGCCACACTTCTACATTTATTCTGACCTTAGCTCCACCCACATAATACTACTACCAATCCACAATAACTTCCTCCCGCCAAAACCTAACTAACCAATAACTACCTCTTACATCATCAAATTACTAGACCAGACAAATAAAACCAACCCACAACAACCTCCTCCAAAACATAACCAATCAATAACAACCTCTTACATCTCTTCATTGCTAGAACTGGCAACTACTTTGGCCCACCCATAAAATAATACAACCAATCAACAACTTCCTTTCACCAAAACCTAACCAACCAATAACAATCTCTTACATCTCCTTATAATACTATTCTCTACTCTTCACCATCTAAATGTGCTCTCCTATAAATACCCCATACCATACACTCACCACACCCCACTATGATACCGTGTCTTACTCTAACCTCCTTCATACTCATATTCCATGTTTTGACATTGTAAATTTACGTATTTAACATTTGTTGACCAACAAAATTCTGACTTGGAATGAAGCCAATTTTCAGCGGAGGCCTGGGGCAAAACATTCCAGACGCATGTCTTTGTAATGTGGGAGGAAACCGGAGCACACAGAGGAAACCCACACAAATGCAGGGAGGACATGCAGACTCCACACAGAAGGCACCCCAACCGAGAATCAAACTGGAGAATCTCTTGTTGTAAAGTGACAATGCAACTGCTGCACCACTGTGCTGCCTTGAACTAAATGTTGTAGCATATTCTTGCATCTGTAAACAAGTATATATTTTAGCATATCTCTGCATCTGTAAATACATTTTGTTAATTTATGTGATTCTATTTTCCTGAGCTGTGCCTACAAATGGTCCATTGAGATCAGTGCACAACTCTGGTAAACAATATAAATCAATACATAATAAATAAATTATTAACCTACTTTACATCTTATCAAACTACCTGACTACTTTACCTGTTACCAAAAGACACATGATTACAATGTGACACTGGCATTCATCCAGTTCCATATATGCCCCCAACTATATAAAAATCACCTCACAAACCTCATTAACCTAAAATATGCCTTACCTCCAAAAAAGATTCAAAGGTACTATCATCAGCTGTTCCACAAAACTAACGTAACACAGCACAAGTGTACTACTGATTCAGCTACCAGCAGGTGACATTCACCCCAGCCCTGGACCCTCTCTGGCAACAAGTTATTCCAAACATAATAAATCAACCCTGTCTGATAACCTAAGAGTCCCTTTCCCAACAAAATAAGAAATAACAACAAAATATTAACTTTCTTCCACATGAATCTCAGAAACACTGTAAACAAAATTCCAGTACTACATGCATGGACAAAACATCAGTCCACTTTAGCAATAACAAAATCTTGGCTAAAACCAAATATTAACAGAAAAATCCAACACCCCACAGCATTAAAATCTGTAGAACTGATAGATTAAAAGGCAGGAGGAGTAGCAGTGATGTTCCACAGTAGCATAAACCTACCACCTTTCCCATCTACCATACCCTCCTTCCACACAAAGTACTTCTAAGTAACCTAAAACTAAATTCACACAAAACAATCTGTATGGCAGCCCTTTATGTCCCACAAGGAGACAATATCAGCATATAGGAGGGCATCATATCTTGGCTATCTCACAATGAATACACAGACGAGACTTCCAAGATGGTTGCACATTGAGTACCAGCTTATTTGTAGCTCTCCCAGTGTGAAAACAAACTCAGCAGAGGACAGTAGACTTGTGTTTTGGGGTAAATTTCAGTAACTGGCTAGTAACTGCACTGCCTGGATACTAGGAATGAAGAAATACAGAAGACCTGGAAAAAAATCAGCTACAAAAAATAAGGAAGAAACACTGACTGGGGAAAGTTCTGCAGCTGTTCAGCAAAAAACAATGCAGCCTTCAAACATGGGTTCCAGTAACCTGCAGGAAGATATAAGACAACTGCATGCAGACCTGGCTAAAATAAAGAAAACACTGATGGAGTATATCAACACAAACAAGAAAAGGATGGAAAAAATGGAAGAAGCTTTAAGCTATTCAGATGGAATAATAAAGCTGCAAAAATTAGAGGTCAAAATAAAGAAAAGGCTGGCTGAATATGAGACTGCTCAGGAAGAGATGTTTCAAAAATTAATAGAATTAGAGGACATAGCATGTAAAGAAAACCTGAGATTTTCAGCTATACCAGAAAAGCTGGAAGAAATAGACAGCATTAATTTTATGAAAGCACAAATAAGCAACTGGACTGGTATTCCAGAGCAGGAGTTGTTAGTTGAAAGGGCATATTGTGTGGATGGTCCAAAACTGGCTATAAGACAGCAACCTAGACCTTTAACAGTAAAGATGCAATCCTACCAGCAGAAGGAGATGATTTTGACAAAATTACTAAAGTACTAAAAGTGGGACAAATCAGAGTGTTTGTGAGGAATGATTACTCAATGTACACCAGACAGAAGAGAAGCAAATTTATTCCATTATTCGGGGAATATCAAGTTGCAGGTGTGAGATTCAAACTGCTGTACCATGCTGTCTTAGGTATTCTTCCATGGAGAGACAAAATCATTTTTAATTAAGTATATGCCAAGGAGGAAATACAAAAGTTTGTCCAACAAAAAGTAAGCTATGAAACAGAAGGAGATTCTGCTTCTTGTTCTTCTGGTAATAAATACCGCAGAGGGACTGTACCTGTGAAATCTTCTCAAAATTTTCAACAGAAAATGAAGAGATGGAAAGCAGCACAAAAGAGTTGACTAGAAGAATCAAGAGAACGTTGAAAATGAAAGAGACAGGATTTCACTCCACTGAAATGGGTTTTTTGCCTCAGTTAGACTTTTTAGCTTACCAAAGGACAAATAAAACAAGACAATCTGGAAACATTGACCTTTTTCAGAATTTGTTGGACTTGTGGGGGACTCAGACATATTCCCTACTTCATGTCATTATAGGTAGATTTTTTTCATAAATAGTACCAATTTTGTAGCATGTTGCTTTCTTTACATGCTATACAATTATTTTTTTCAGTTATTTTTAAGTGTAATGGGGATTTTAAACAGGTGCTGCTGTTTTTTTCTTCTTTTCCCCTTCTCTCTTTCTCCTTGCTCGGTTTTAAGAAATGTAGTCATTGCAATGTGTGTGTGTGTGTGTGTGTGTCTATATATATATATATATATATATATATATATATATATATATACAGGTCCCCTTCAGTCGATCGGATATTTACAATTTCGAACCACATATGGCCGAGACCATATGTTCAAACTTATAAAAGTACAATCAGACTGAATGGAGATCTCCGTACAGAGGGAAAAGGGAAGATTTCCCATTTCCACAATGTAGTGTGATCTCGGAGTTGGTATATTTAAGTAAGGGGTGTGTGTGTGGGGGGGGTGCAGACTTTTAGTTTTGTATTTCTTTGTTTTATGTGTTTTTATTTCAGTGTTCGAACTTTTACGAGTTTGAACATAAGGTCTCAGCCATATGTGGTTTGAACTTGTAAAAGTTCGATCTACTGAAGTAGATCCATATATATATATATATATATATATATATATATATATATATATATATATATATATCTATATCTATATATATATATATATATATATATATATATATATATATATATATATATCTATATCTATATATATATATATATATATATATATATATATATATATAGTTAAAAAAATTATAAAAGAAAAATTAATGTGCTTTTTCTCATTCTTGCAAGGGAAAATGACTGGATTAAAGATCTTAGACTGAAATAGTAACAAGTTTTAAGAAAGAGCAGGTAAATGAAAAACAATTCTACAGCTGGTCTTCGCTTTCCATGGAAACAATCTGGTAAAGAGAAACGGGTTACAGTCTGATGGAGAGTGATTGGCTGAGGAAAAAAAACAAGAAAGAGAAATTGGCTAGGAGTTAACGTTCTCTGAAAGCATTCAGGAGTTTTCCCATAGTAGATAATGTTCCCTAAAAGCATTCAGGGGCTTTCCCAAGGTAGTTAATGTTGTCTGAAAACATTCAGGTATTTTCCCAGCTGGGTGAGCTATAAAGATAAGACAAAATAATCAGTACTTAGCAGACGCACAGGCTGCACCATGTGTCTTAGCGTGGATGACCTTTGATTAACTCAAGTCTGTGAGTGTGGCTGTGAGTTTGGGACTTGTGTTCCTATTAGGAGGTTAAAACGTCAATATTTGAAGGTATAAATAGTTTTGTGTGTTAGTGTTAAGTTAATAGGTATTAGAGGGGTATTAGGGGTGTGTTTTTTTTGTTTGAGGGCTTTCAATAAAACAAAGTTTCATATGATATAACAAGAAACAGCTGCATAAAAGTTCAACCTTCAAAACAGTGTATCCATGTAACACAGAAGCCGAAACTAGACATTTAACAAAAAAGGTGTTATACATAAAAGGTAGGAATAATAATTTTTAATACAATGATGCTTTCTTTAATGTATTTTAATGTAAATGGCCTCCCAGATAAATACAAACAAGAAAGAGTAGTGGACTATTTTAAAAATGTAGAGTCAAAATAACTATGATACAGGAGACATGCAGAAAGCACTGAACATGCGAGTTTGATAAAGAAATGTTTTCAGGATGGTTATTCAACAGAATACCTGGGACAAAGGAAAATATGAGTACTTATATTAATTGCAAGAGGAGCTCCATTAGTGACAGAAGAAGATAAAAAAGATGATGGCTGATTTGTAGTGCAAATGGGCTACTGGCCAGGGAGAAGGATTACACTTATTTATATATATATATATATATATATATATATATATATATATATATATATATATATATTCCAACTAAAACTGCTATAATGGAGCTTATGTAAATTCTGGAGAAATAATCAGTATTCAGCAGGGAAAATTACTTATAGTTGGGGACTGGAATTTGATTTTCACCAGTGAATATGTGTCTGTGGGGCCCAGAAGGGAAAATGTAAGAAAGGAGGGCAGATTTTTGAATACATTTATGAAAATGTTGACATGGAAGATGTGGCTTCAGTAGTAGGAGTTTGGAGGGAATTTATATGTTATTCCCCAAAATATAAAAACTGGGCTAGGCTAGACAGAATTTGCATTTTGCAGGAACATGTGCATTTAAATGAAGGTCTTGATACCCACCCAATAACTATTTCAGATCATGTGCCAATAATAGCTAAAATAAAAATACAGGGTAATGAAATAAAAATGAGACACTGGCACTTACCTATCTGCTGAAAAGAGAAAAATTTAAGGAATGGGTAGTGGGGATTATTCAGAAGCTGTTCGAGAGGATACAAATGTCTTCTGAAAATAAAATCAGGATACGAAGAGATGAGATAAAAATTGTGATGTATAACCAATCTACAGGAAAGTCACCAGGAATAGACGGTATTCCTGTGGAAATTTCAAAGTTAAGAGGGAAAAAAACTGATAAAGATCTGGAAGGTTTTGTTAAAACACTATCTTGAAAGGAGAAGTACCAGTGTCCTGGAGGAAAGCAGTAGTAGCTGTAATACCTAAAGAGGGTAAAAATCCATCAGCTCCAGTTTCATACAGGCCCATTTCAATACTAAACCATGATTCCAAAGTGTTCATGTCTATAATGGCTAAAAGAATGGCAAAAGTAATACCAAAACTGATAGACATGGATCGATGTGGTTTTGTGGAGGGGGAGGCAAATATCTGACAACATTAAAAGAACAGTGATATTCCAGAGGGAAGAAGAATGTAAGAAAATACCATTGCTGGTGGTGGGTCTTGATGCAGAGAATGAATCTGACAGAGTAAGATGGGACATTATGGGCAGAGCAATGGAAGCATTTGCATTTCCTGAAAAAAATTATAAAGTTGATTAGGAGAATATATGAGGGATCAGAGGTGAAAATTAAAGTGGGTGGGGTACTCTGTGATAATTTTCACTTGAGCAGAGGAATCAGGTAGGGGTGTGCTGTTTTCCCCTTTATTATTTGCATTATATTTAGAACCACTGGCATAGAAAATAAGGGACTCAGAAATTCAAGGAAATAACTGGCATGGTAGTCAAGAAAAGTTGTGTGGAACATATTGAGACAGTTTCATATCTTTTTGGGATACAAAATTCATGAAGCCAAAACAAAGGCAATAGCGATAAATTATGTACCCACACATGAACTGGTTCAGGAATACCCATATTTATGGGGACATGATAAATGAAATATTTAGGAATATGGATTAAAAAATATTCCAGTGTGGCAGCTAAGGATATGTGGGAAGAGACTAAACAAAGATAATACAAAAACTGAAAAAATGGAAGCTTTGTCATATGGATATGGATAGTAAGATACAAGAAGCTAAAATGTTTTAGTCCCTTTAGTCTTGTACACAGATCAGGCATATTTTTTATCAACCACAGGACAAGTTGTGGGTAGCAATTAAGAAAGAGCCGAAGGACTTTATCTGGGAGGGGAAGACGGCAAGAGCCAAGTAGGATAAGCTGATTCTTCCAGTATAACACTATGGGTTGAGATTATCCAATTTGAAGGGGTATTTCAAGGCTACACAGTTAAGACTCCTACACATTGAAGAGACTGGGATTATGGATGCAGGCTTTTAAGGAGAATAACAATAGTCATGCAGAATATTATATCCATAAAGTAGCAGAAAGTATTCTAAGAACTAAACCAACATGGGAATGGTGAAGAGATTCTGCCAATAGGGATGGCTGCAATTAGGGATACAATCAGTAGGCAAGAGGGGGCTGGAATTTATTGGAGAAAACTGGCAAAGGAACCAAGGTACTTGGAGCAAATAACTAGAGAGGGAAGTATGATAGAATGGGAAGGAGCCACAAATTTATTTGGACTGCAGGTTAGAAATTGCCTTGCCTATCAGGGATTGATATCAGAGTTTAGGCAACGACAGAGAAATAGGGCAGTCCTAAATGAAAGACCAGCAATGGAAGAGTTTTTAATAGAATCTAGAATAGAAGCTGTCATTAAAAAAGAAATAATTAGCAGAGCATATAAAATATTGCATGATAACTAAGAATCAATCAGACGAGGTTAGGAAGGATTGGAAAGAGAGACTGGATAAGCAATTCACAAAGAAACAATGGGAGGATATATGTATGTCTCCCAGATATGCAAAAAATCTAGATGATTTAGGATATTTGCCTGGAAATTTTTACATAGATATTTTTATTCCCCAAGAAGATGCCAGAGAATTTTTCCTCAGGCAGACAGTAAGTGTCGGAGGTGTGAAAGGGAAGAAAGAGGTCATTGGGAACATGTTTTCTGGAAGTATGGTGAGTTGACGAAATTTAAGGATTCCCTGTGAGATGCACTGTTGCTGGATGGGCAGATTGGTCTGATGAGGAAGATGATTTTTCTGAGCTGTGATACAGTATCTGAATTGCCAAGACATGGTAAGCCTTGCTGTGTCTAATAATGGTGGCTGCCAAAAAATGCAATTACTAGAATATGAAAATCAAAATCTAAACCAACTATATTAGAAGTAGTGAATACCATAACAGAGATAAAACAACTAGAATTGAGGTCTTTAGAAAAGGTAGGATAAAACTACACAGGAAAAATGGAATTGTGAGAACAATACATGCAGGGGAGGAATGTGGCTTAGGAAAGGGCAGAATGTAGGTGATGTTTGACTGAAAATGATTGGGTAGATTATAAGTGATCTATAATGTTTGTAACTGGGAGTGTGTCAGTATGGTTTGTGATGTAAAATGATTGTAACTAGGATTGTGTTGGTGTGGTTTGTTTTCATTTATATAAATGTATGATTGCCCATGTAGTAAGTGATGGTTTAGTAAAGATATTTCTTGTTTAAAAAAATCAGGAATTGAATAATTGCTTATGTTATATGATATATAGCAATATATGTGAAGTATAATGTTTGTTACATTAATATTGTTTGATTACTTTTATATCAATGTAAATTTGCCTATGTCACGAGTTATAATTCAATAAAGGCATTTGAAAAAAAAAAACAGTATATACTTAGAGACAATAATATTATGAAATGTTGACATTGACCTGTCAAATCTCACATCTGAGATAACGATTTCAAGTGTAAACCTAAACAATTTCACCAGAGTATCACTGATCCTATCAGAATCAACCTGTAAATGGTGAAATTACCATCCTGGACTGGTTATTCACAAGTCACTGTAACAATATAAGCCCTTTGATACTTTACTAAGCACACTTAGTGAGCATCTGCCCATCTATACCTCAAGAGAATGTCATGCATATCCCGTGGAACATGTTTATAAATTCTCTCACATGAACAACTTTGACCCAGAACTCACCTGGAACATCCAAAAAATCTTAACATTAGATGATGCTGTTGACTATTTTAATAAGGTATTTATGGACATACTAAACAGCATAGTCCCCCTTAGGTTTAAAAGGGTGCAAAATAGCACTGCTCCTTGTCTTACTCGCAGCACCAAGAAATTAATGAGGAACAGAGAAAGCCTGGAAGGCATGGCTCAATAATTAAACAGAAAACAAGCTACAGTAATATAAATACATACAAAATAAAGCTGCCAGATCATGCTTGACAAGAAGCGTTATTATTCCAATTTGCAGAATAGATTCTAAAAAAATTCTAGGCAAATTTGGGCCACCGTATCTAAAATACTACATCCTGGATAAAACCTCACTTGCTCATTGGAAGAATCAGCTAACACTTTTAATGATCACTTTATATCTAGTATCACTGAGCTACTTTACAGCCATGCTCAAAACAAATCAACTTCCTCTAATACTCTGACCACATCCCACCAGTCTCACCTCCCAGTTTCATTAGTACTTAGTATTTCTCTTTTCAACTAGTATCCACCAAATTAAAAAAAAAACACCGCAAACTAATAAACCAAGTATGCTACCTCCAGATGAAATTCCTGGTGATTTCTTAAAAATAGCAGCCAGTTCAATTTCTTTCCCAGTATCCATTCTCATAAATCTGTCTATTTAGGAATTACATGTTCCAATCATGTGGCAAAAAATCTCACAACATCAAGGGAAGTAACTCCAATGATATATCCAAATTTAGACCTATTGCCATTCACTCCTCTCTTTTGAAAATTCTTGCAAAATGCATTCATAATCAATTAATGGCACATTTACAGACAAACAACCACCTTATCCCTACCCAACATGGTTTCAGACCAGGGCATACCACTACCACAGCTTTCTTAAGCTTCACCAATACAATCAACCCTAGCCAAAGACAAAGGCCTACTTACGTCTGCCATGTTTCTTGACCTGTCCTAGGCCTTCAGTACTGTTTCCTATAGGTTACTTCTAAAACACCTCTCTTCACTTGGCCTATCAAGCACCTTTACCAACTGGTTCTCCAGCTACCTTCCCAATAGACTCCAGTCTGTTAAATGGATTAACTCCTACTCATCCCTCCTACCCATCAAAACAGGTATTCCCTAAAATTCCATTCTAGGGCCATCGCTTTTCAACATATTTACCAAAAACTTACACTTCACCAAATGTCAGACATCCCTCATACAATATGCAGATGACTCCTAACTCAAATACTCTACAACACATCACCCAAGAGTCAGTGATGTATAAATCTCAGCTTCTACTCAATCCTAAAAAAGCAATGCTGCTACCATTCCTCCCAAAACACTTACACACCTCAAACAACATTTCACAATAACAGCCTTTAATAAAATCCCTAATGAAGTCATTCCCCATACCAAACTACATGACAATTTTTGATAACCTCAAATTTTACTTACATGTGCAACAGTTTATAAAAAAAAAATAGGGACACCGTATTGAACAAGCAATACTTACTGATTCATCTAGGAAACTGTTGGCCTCTACACTCCTAATTTCCACTTTACTATAAGGCTCCCCAGTATTGCTTAACCTTTGAGCTTCCTTCCAAAATACACTAAACCAGTGCCACAATAAAATAGCAACATTTGCAACAAACTCACCAAATAGAACCCACTATTGCTTAGTCCTTAAACAGCTTAATTGGATTGAATTACCCAGGCTATTCACTAATACCCAGCTACTCCAAGACCACAAATTCATATTCAAACCAGAACAAAACAAAGCCCTACAAGACATAGTGCATGCATACACTCCCAGTAGGCCACTTTGATCTGAAAACAAAATGCTCCCCACTACCTACAAATCATGCCTGCCAGCAGGAACTTCTCTCTATTCCAGCTTTGCAGCCCACTGCTAGAACTCAATCCACTTATTCCTTAAACATACAAGCAACTTTTACAGTTTCAAAACCAATCTAAAAGCAATATCTGACACTTGGACTTGTCGTTGTACAACCCTCATGACTTATGCATGACTACCTACCTACTATTACTATGCCTTTCACACTCTGAATTACTAACACTAACACTAACACTTCCATATCTTAGCAGGTAGTAATGGCCTAATTTCAATACTCACACTTTAATGCTCTTCTACCTTTATATCCTAGTAGCTGGCACTTGTTACTATTTATTTCCTCTCCAGTGTCCTTCCATAACATTCTTTCCTGTCTAATACTAATCAGCTCTCACTCCATACCTTAATTTCCATCCTGCATATTACTCCTCCCCATCTCATTTTATTACTCTGTTTTTTTCATCAGAATACTCTATTATTTCTCTCCTCCATTTATTATAGTCAACATTTTAATAACTATATACTACTTTACTTGACACAGGCTATCCACTTCTGCAAAGTGTCTTGCCACTCACAGTACATATTGTATCCTTGATCACAATTTCTGCTAGCAATACTCTGTAAATGTATTTCATTTTGCTGTGGCAGTCCTTATCCCATTGTATAAGGTACACCCAAATCTGTTGTGAAGAGTTTTATTCTTCAAACATAGTAATCCATTTATACCCTAACAGTGTCTAGCTTATGAGTTAATTAAACCTCTCTTATCCCCTTCAGCCATCTCTACTCCTACTCTCTTGCCCCGGACCAAACTACCTAAGCTAATACACTGCACAGGCTGCATACGAGTTATCACTGTCCAGCAAATGACACCCAAACCTGAAATCCATCCTTGAAAGTGAAATTTGTGCAGTCAAAGCAGGTATTTATGTTTAATCCAGTAAAGTTAACATAAGCTAAGATTTACCACTTGTAGAATCTGACTATACGGACAGCTGAGTGTCTATGTACTCTCACCTGAACAGATATCTGTATGGTGTATACTCTGTACTAGAGGGCATGGCTCCATAGAACCCCAATAAAGCTTCAGTTTTTCTATAGCAGTGGTATATATTACACCCCATGATTATGGAAAATACGTTTAACAGGTTTTTGTGTAATATAAAATAACAGCCAATACACAGTTTGTTACTTCCCTCCACTCAAACAGGACAGAACTATTTTCCTTGCTTTCATTTTCAGACTACTCTCCCCTTCTTTTCTTCCTTTACTCCAGCATTTTGCACCTAATATACTAAATACTTAACCATGTATGTAAATCTCTGCTTAGTCTTCCTGAGTTTGTGTAGTGCTCCTTGCAAGTCTCCTTTTCTGACTCTTAGCTTCTGCTTTACACTGTTCAATCACAGTTATTAACTATCTCTGGAAACTTTCTTACCTAGCCAAAGCTTAATGATTGTTTTTTTTCTCAACATTGTTGTATTGCTGATTTGGTGGTTGGGCCCTGCAACATTTTCTCCCCTACCCTACTCCTTGTTGCCAACCACCCTCCACCATTACACTTCTCCCAACCTAGCTACACATCCATACTATCAGAACATACCCAATAGCAGCTGCCTAGCAATTAGCATCTTTGACTCATACACTTAAAGTGCTGCAACCCAGCATGGCCTTTCAGATGTTATACTGCTGTAGCTATAACTACTCTTGTCCTAGTAACATTTTACAGTGCAAACTAACATCTTCAGCAAAATCTAACTTACATGTCATACAAATTGAATCAAACTCAAACCATACCAGTAAGCCCTCACTCACAACACCAACATTTACCAAGTATATCAACCACCACAGCACCCACGCTGTACCAACAAACCTTCTTAAATCCAAGTATTGTATTACTATACAAAATCTAATAAATCTAAAACACAAACACATTTGGCTACATACTTTCCATCATAAAATTTCCACTTAAAAAATCAGTGGAGACATTCACCAAACCCCAGTCCCACACAACAGCAAAAAACATAAACAGAGCACAGCATTAAATGTACCATTTTTTTTCCTCTCCCACTCACTAGTTCCAGCCTTAGCCTTCTAAATATCAACCTTAGAAGCATATGCAACAAAATTCAAGAGATACATGCTTGTACTGCCACATATCCCCCAGATGTAGTAATAGCGACATAAACCTGGCTGAAAAATCACATAAATGACAATAAAATTACTCCATCTGATTTCAATATAATTATGTTTGACAGACGGATAAACAGGCAGGTGGAATTTCCATCATCTACAAATATTTTCTAAACATAACCACATAAAAAAGGAGATACCACAATATAATAAAGCAGAACTGCTTATATCACACCTCAAAATAAATAATAGGAAAACATTTTTTTAGCAACCATATGTGTCCTAGTAGGTCAAAACCATTAATACTGTGGAAAATACCCTTTACTGATGATCCCATTATATAAGACATGAAACAATAATACTACGTGAGCAATATATAGATGGGTAGCTTATGAACAGCAACACCCCATATGAGGCCATAAACCTATACGGCTTAAGACAGTTAATTATATCATCTACTAGAGTCCACAAATGTACTTGTAGACAATCAACCTTAAACTGGATTCTTACTAACAGACCCAACAAAATTACTGTAGCTAGTAACCCTCTAGACAGCCTAAGTGACCAGCCACCTACATACACTCAGAAGTTAGAATATCCAACCAAGTTCTTAACTCAAAAAACTTTGATAAAGATACTTTTATCAAATCTGTACAGAATATAACTAGAAAATACTAAAATCTATGCACTTAGACTTTGCTATCTCATACTTCAGTGAGATATTTGTAAAAATCCTCAATAACATTGCCCTAGTATGTACCAAAAGGGTCAAATCCAATCCTGCACCATGGCTGACAAAGCAAACTAAGAAATTAATGTTTCAGTGTGGCAAAGCCTGGAAACAGTGGCTTAAAAATAGAACACAAAATATGTTTCAGCTTTTCAGACAACTAAGGAATAGGACAAAATACCAAATAAAAAATGACAAGCAAACCTATCATAACACCTTCCAGAATAAACATTAAAAAAATTCTTCTGGACTTCCATAAGCAAATGTTTTATACCCAGGCCAAACTACCATCCCCATCTCTACATCCAACAATATTACTGATTAAATTCCACACAGTTTAACAACTATTTATACAGACAATATTGTTCCTGACAAACATTAATACCTCAACTTCCTTCAAGTACCTGCAGCCTCTACTGCATATCCATAGCTATTTGACTTCAGCCTAGTACCTACTCCCGCCATTAAAAAACTCTTACATAAGCTAAAACCAATCACCCTAGCTGATGAGTAACTCCCCTCAGAATACTTAAAATGGCTGCCGGATGTAGTTGCTTTTCAGTCTTAATGTTGATAAATAGATGTATAACTGAAAAGTACAGTCCTTCCATCTGGAAAAAATCCTTTATTATACCTTTGCACAAAGGTAGTGCATCTACAGAGTTTAATAACTGCAGACCCACTGCAAGTCTCTTCTTCCTATCAGAAATACTTGAAAAATGAATCCATGCTCATCTTCTACATCACTTAAATTTAAATAATCTACTCTCAACACCACAGCCCAACCACCACCCTCCTTCTCTTCATCACTACTAAAAACCAGCATAGGAACAATGGTTATCTAGTGCCAACTGTGTTCCTGGACTTATCTAAATCATTTGTCACTGTATCCCACCAACGCTTACTCATTGAACTCTCTCCTCCAGGTCTCTCTCAGTCCTCCTTTACATGGTTCCTGAGTTATCTTTCTGGAAGGTGACAAACAGTCAAATGGCAACAGGACCTCTCCTCCTCTCTCCCAGTTACCATTCATGTCTTTTGTGACTCTATACTATGGACCCTTTTCTTCAATATTTTTCTAAATAAGCTTTACACTGTTATAGACCAAGCAAATATAGTACAATACACAGATAATTCGTCATCAATGTGTACATCCCCATCAATATCCAGACTCAAAGAAATCACTTAAATGTCTTCCTCTTCATTCAAAACATGGCTGAAAAATTCAAACCTGCTCCTTAATCCCAATAAAACAAAACTGATACTCTTCACCTTAAAACATTACCTCAATGAAAAACAATCTTTCTTGTTTACATCTAACAAACTTAACCACATAAAAAAGGAGATACCACAATATAAAAATGCAGAACTGTTTATATCACACCTCAAAATCAATAGGAAAACATTTAAGGCATTACCACATACTAAGTTAATAAGCATGGTGATAGATAATCTTAAATTTGATCAACATATTCTTCAGACAACTAAAAATACCCACCAGAAACGTGGCTCCCTTTACAGGGCAAAACAGTATACCTTACAGACCCAGCAATAAAGACACTTTCCTTATCCTTTTTTCTTCATCCCTCTTATATGCATTACCTATCCTTACAAACCTAAGCTGTATAGTGAAATCCACACTAGCCTCCTATTACAACAAAGTAACTACATTTGCTAACAATAATGCAGACTGAACTCACCACTGCCAAGCCTTAAAACAGCTAAACTGGCTACAGCTTAACAACTACCTAGCAACTCTCTGATAACTATGATATACAAACACAAGTCCATAAAAAGCAGTTGCCACCAGTATGAAGAAGTATTTATTCGTCACTGGTACAAAACAGCAAGTACAAAAATAAAAGCAGTAAATAAATTCCAAGAACAGTAAGCGCTTTCGGGTTGTTACCCTTCTTCAGACAATACATTACAGATACAGGAAATCATTTAAAATGCTTCACAGCCAATCAATGTCCAATATTTATTTCAGGGTGGGCTTGATAGGAATGACCTCATTGAGGCCAGGAAATCTGTGTGCTGTTAATTCTATAATCCACCTTGTTTCTTCACACTCAGTCCTGTTCACAATATCGCCCCCTCTGTTTCCTTTGGATATCAGCCTGATAACCATAAATTTAAAACTGTGACCTGCAAATGCTGATGCATGTCTAAAAAGAGCATTATGCTCATTTTTCAGACTAATGGCTGATAGGTGATTCAAGATTCTAGTTTTCAACATGCAATTGGTCTTTCCTATATAATAACAGTTGCAGGATTGACACGTGGCTAAATATATGACATTCATAGATCTACAGTTGGCACTCACAGAAAAATGATAGTTTTTTCCAGTGCTGGGGTGGATAAACTCAGTATCTGAATTAATATAGCAACAAGCCTTACAGGAACCACACGGTCTGGTTCCCTTTCTTGTCACTATATGTCTATGGACATCTCTACCTTCATTACTTAACAAATCTTTTAGATTTTTGTTTCTCCTAAAGCCAAAAGATGGCATGGTTCCAATAATTACACTCATTTTCTCATCAGAGGCTAGTATCTTTCAATTATTTCTGATTATATCACAAACCCCATGTACATTGTTACTATAAGTCAGCATAAGCCTTGGACCTTTGTTCTGTGACTTCCTATTTAGTTTTGTGAGTTCATCTGATTCCCTTGATTTAAACCATGGGTTCAATCTACCCTGACTGAATTTCTTCTGCCTAGCAAAAGTCTGACTCACCTTCTCCTCTCCATAGCCCCTTTCTATGAAGTTATACTTTAGTTGTTCCATTTTTATTTCAAAATCATCATCCTCAGTACATAGTCTAGAAACCCTACACAACTGTCCCTTGACTATGTTGTTGAAGGTATACTGGGGATGCATGCTGTCCCACACCAGCAGGCTATTTTTCCAACATCCTTTTCTATAAAGTATGGTCCTAAAACCCCTTGTATCCTGCAATAATCTTATATCCGGGAAGTCTATCTCTGTAATGGAGAAATTCAAAGAGAATTTAAGGAAGGTGGTGGAAGATCCTAAATAGCTGACAAAACTAAAATGTTCTGCCTCATCTCCTTCCCATAACAGAAAAATGTCATCCGCAAAGCGCCTGCATAGATATATCCTATCCCTCCACTTGTTGGACTGTCCTAACACAAATTACCTCTCCCAAAAAACTAAGACCAGATTAGCATAATTGTTTGCACAGAGGGTGCCGATAGCTACCCCCTGTGTCTGTCTGTAGTGTTTGCCTACTCATATAAAGACATTATATTCCAAAACCATACTCAACAGTTCTCTCTTCAATTTCAATTTGTCCTCCCCCAGCACAAATGTGTGACCGCTTCTACGCCATAGTGATTACTAGTCACTGTGAAAAGACTCTGCACATCAAGGGTTACCATGATGTACTGCAAAATACCTTTCGCCTCTACCGTTTCTTTCAAAGAAGTTAGAAAATGCCCAGAGTCTCTCAACACCTCTGTACAACCCATTACACAAGGTTTCAATAGGCACTCTAACCATATCGAAATGTTTTCAGTGATCCAGCCCCTCCCTGAGACAATAGGTCTCATGGGAGGGTTAACAGGATCTTTGTGTAATTTTGGGACAGCCTTAAAAACTGGTGTGACTGGGTGCGCTAGCCACAGAAATTCAAATAGATTTTTATCCATTAAGCCATCAACTTGTAACAGTTTTAAACCAGTCCTCACCTCAGAAATAATTCTGTTTAATGCAATCGGGGAGATCTGAGTAAAGGTGGATGTGTCTGATAGCAAATCCGCTAGTTTATCCTGATAAAAACACTTGTCCAGGACAACCACAGCTCCTCCTTTGTCTGCATTCTTAATAATTATGTCTGTATTACCTTGTAAACCCTTAAGTGCCTGTCACTGCATATCTGTCAAGTTATAAAAACTCCTGGTATGCCCCTTAGACAAATAAAGTAAAATATCCTGTTCGCAAACCTTAATAAATGTACTCACCGTATGATTAAAAACAGGAAGAAAATACCAGGTTGCCCCAATGGAACCTGAGCAGGTTTATTATCATTATTACTAAACATGCACTTTAACATCAAGTTCCAACCAAATAAGATAAGGTCCAAAATTATTTCATTAAAACTGCTCTCAGTACTTGGGACAAAAGTTAGCCCCTTATTAAGTACAAATAACTCATCAACAGATAACACATATTTAGATAAATTAAAAACAATATTGTTATCACCAGTCATTCTGATGTCCTTCTTTTCTTGTATTCTCTCTGTCTGTTCTGCTGGCGTGTCCAGTCCCCTTTTTTCTTGACGGGAGCAGGCAAGGTGGCATAAAAATGACTACCGCCGTCATTGACCTGCTGTACCTTGGGCCATGCTCCTTGTTGCGCATAAGGTTCAGTACCTGTTGTTGTGGGCATATCATGGGTGATATTGGATGCATCATGGGTTTCTCCTTGTATATTCCTACTTAGAACCGCTGTTTCTGAAACGTCCCCACTACTGTGCAGAACAGTCAAATTAACTGAGTCTCCTACTTCTTTCAACACTAGTTCTTGTTGTGTAGGAGGATGGGAAGTATTTTGATGCATAGGTTGTGTGTTACGTGCCTTCCCATTCGTCAAATGCATATTGGTACTAACACTCCTTCGCCTATACGGCCGTTGTGGCTGGCCTCTCCCTTTCGATTCCATAACAGCTCCTTGAGCTTCTCTTGATGAATAAGTCTTCTGATCTCAAGGCCAAACAAATATTTGACCACTGACAAAATCATTATGGTCTTTCTGTAGCTTTTTGGCTTTTTGTTGCTGTAATCTCTGATCAATAGTAGAAAATGTGCAATATAAATCCTCCATGCACTTCATGTACCTTTCCTCTTTGTATTCCAACTCCAGTCGCTGCTCTAGCAATTCTACCTCATGGTTGAGTGTTGTTTCTCAGGTGCAAAAAATTCCAGCAAGAGGCGCATATAAGAGAAACCAGTCTCTATATATCATATATATATATATATATATATATATTATTAAAGTGCTGATAGATCCTACATAGACATGGTGCACTGGAGGCCGGCTGGTAGGATGATGTCCGAGAGGACCAAATGAAATGTAAAAAAAATATATACATAAATGAAGGTTATTAAAGCATGCTGTCCTAATAATTAGCTGCTGTCCCAAATTAACAATAATAATACATAAAAATACATGGTTCCTATTACATTGTAATGTGAACCTCCAAAGACTGAAACAGGAATTGTAGACAAGTGCAAATACCTGCATACAAGTTTAACAGAGCTGTGAACTTTAGAAATCTTGAGTAAATGATCTAAAGGAGGAAATTTGTATCAAACTGCAAGGCAAGATCAACTACAAAAAATTCTTTATTTCCACTTATCCCTTAATGAAATATACTCCGATCTAGGATACTCATTTGTTAAGTGACGACAAATTAAAAGTAATAATGAGTCACCTAGTCTGACTCTCTGGTATACAGGGCTAAAGCCATGGCTGTGACCCAAGTGATTCAAGTTTGAATAGCAGTTTTGGAAATGGAAGAACCATGTAGGGGATAATGAGAGTTAGTAGATGACACTGCCTCACCTATCAGGCAGAGAAGGAAGTGGTCCAACTCACTTCCATGCAGACACTTGCATGCTATTATAATAGTCAAGACATGCATTTTATCCCTGCCAATAACAAAACCTTAATGGTTGATTGAATGGCAGTCTTCATTGATTGGCAACTGCCCCACTGGAAAACAGATGGATGCAGTTTACTGCTGAAGGGTTTTAGCATACAACAGGGATAAAAAGACTAAAAAAGTAAAAATAAATCATACAAAATGAAAAATCGTTTTAGTTGCTGTAGTTCATTTTTCAACAATATAGTATCATTTAGAAAGCTTTAAAAATAAAGGCAAAATTAAAGCAAAAAGGTAACATAAAAGTAATCTCTGGGAAGAACGTCAATCTGATCACAGCCTCAGTATGCATGCTCACCTAGCAAGGACATCAATGCAAATCATGAGAATCTTTAATAAACACAGAAACCATAAAACAGCATTTGTAAAAATCACACCGCTACTCCACAGCTATATCAAATATAAAAATTATTTATTAAAACATTTAAAACTGCTTGTAAAGGCATTTTCAATACTTGAAACACCACCAAATAAATCAGTTCTTATAGAAAGAATGCTGTTGTTTTCAAAAACAGACAGTCGTGCTGCAGAATATTAACAGATATAACTTGTTCCAAAGAGTGTCTTCAAGTATATACAAATGTGCTTCAATGCTAATAACAAGGTAAATGCCCAAAAAATGCAGAGTTCTATTTTCATTAAAGTGAGCTTTGGCTTACTATTGTGTTCCAAACTCACTCACAGGTCAAATACTGCACAGAACTTTGTTTTTTCTTTGTTCTAATGAACACAAATTGTAATGCTCAACAGCACATTACATAAATGCATTACATAAACGCTTCTTTAGACCAGAGTACAAAATTCAAATATGCAGCAAGGTGAGCTTATAGTTGAAACCAACTCACTCACAAAGGAAACGCTGTACAAAATGCTGACTCCCTCTTCCGTCAAGCACAGAATTGAAGACTCAACAATGTAGCAATTGTTGCAGCCAAAATATTGAGTAACTAATGCAAAGCTTCATTGAGTTCTATTGAACACAAAGTTGTAATGTCCCAAATGCACAAACGATAAGCACTTTCGGAAATTCCTTCATCAGATCATATTAAATAGGGGCACCATCATTCATATTTATACAAAAGTCTTAGCCAATGAAATTCAAAATGTAGAACAACACCTCCAAGATGATTAATATCATCCACTTAGCTTCTCAGTTCTACAACACGCCTACCCTTCATCCAATGGTTGGTCTTCTTGCTTTTAACATTGGTTTGAGCAGAATAATCGCATTAAGACCAGGGGCTCAGTCTGCTCACAAGTTCACTATCCATTTGGTTTCACAAACTTCTGTTTTATTAGTTACATCACCTCTTTTAACATTTTCAGGTACACTTTCAATAACTTTAAAAAAGAAGCTATGACTAGGGAATTCCAGTATATGTACCGCCATAGAATTATGAACATCTCCTCTTCTAATATCTCCCAAGTGTCATAGTATTCTTTTTCTAGAATTCTGGTTGGTTTTTCCAACATAGAAACATGAACATCCTTTGCAGGTGGCTAAATAGACAACATTCTTAGTGACACATGAGGCTTTGCAGTTAAAGGTTTAAACTCTATTCATTCCTGGACAATTAAAGGTATTACTGCTATCAATATGTCTGCAGGCAGAGCAATTGCCACATTGATAAGTCCCCTTTCTCCCTACTACGGTAGATTTCTGGAATCCATCTTTCATACATAACAAACGTTTAATGTTTTTCTTGTTTTTGTAACTATAGTGCGGATTATCTCCCACTATAGAACATATTCTGGAATCTTGAGTAAGAATAGGCCAGAACTTATCAGTAATTTCTCTTATCTGTCTGTTGTCTGTGCTGTAAGTGATACATAGCCGTGTAAAAGGTAAAGGATGCCTCCTCTTATCATGAGCTGTAGAACTCCATCTATTTTCTGTAAGTAATGCATTCATATCCAAATCAATATCTCTCTCTGAGTACCCTTGTACTCGTAGACAATCCTGCAAGTTAGTCATCTCTTGTGGAATCACAGATTTTTGTGTACATCTTTTATTAATTCTTAGAATCTCATTCTTCATGATGTTATTAGTAACATGTCTAGGATGCATGCTACTTTTATGGAGGTAGTGATTTCTCCATGTAGGTTTCCTATAGAGTGTCGTCTCTGTTCTTCCATCATCAGTTAATATAACATTTAAATCCAGAAAATTGACCTGTTCACGTGACACTTGACTGGTAAACTTCAAGAATGATGTGGTCTTGTTCAAATATTGTTGAAATAACAGAAAGTGAGCTTCACTCCCTCTCCAAAGGAGGAAAAGGTCGCCTACAAAACGACCATAGAATTTCACATTTTGCAGCCAAGGATTGTGCTCACCAAGAACATATTGGCTTTCCCATCTCGAGAGGACAATATTCGTGTAACTGTTGGCACATGGCTTGCCCATCGCGACGCCTCATCGTTGCCAATAAATAGAATTACCATAATGAAATATGTTCATGTCCAATACAATTTCCAAAAGTGAGCATATTAAGTTGGCATGAACATCATCCCTGCTCTCTTCTTCAATTACTTTTCTTACAGCTTCAACTCCAACATTGTTAGGTATAGAAGTAAACAGACTAGTGATATCCATAGTAACCAATAGCAAATCTTCTTTCTCTTCCAGAGTTTCTAAAGCTCGTGATAGCTTTTCCATAAAATCATCCGTGTCTCTAAGGACACTAGGAATTCTCAATAAAATTTGCTTAAGATCTTTCTCCACAAACAATGACATGGATTCCGTCAACCATCCTTGCCCTGATACTATAGGTCGTAATGGTGGGTTCAAAGGATCTTTGTGTACTTTAGGTAATCCACTTATAGAGGGGATAGTAGGGTGTTCCATTTTGAAGAAGTGATATTGCTCCTCTGTTAAACTGCCCTCTATGAGCATAGAATATAATAGGTCTTGAATCTTCCTGATTTGCTTATCTAGACTTAAAACATCAATCTCCTTATATACATCTCCATTCTATACCCTTCAGAAGAGAGAACCACAATGGCTCCTCCTTTATCTGCTGGTTTTATCACATTATGTTGTAAATCTATCATAGCTTGTCTCTCCTGAACTGTTAGGTTGTGATAATGACAGGTATCCTTCTCTATTCGTAACTGTTCTACTGCATCTATACACATGTCAGAAAACAACTCCACTGCTGGGAGATTCGTAGGGGCAAATGTACTTGGCCTCCTAATTGTTCTATTCCCTTGCTCTTTATTCCCAAAAATACTTTTCTGTGTAACACTACGTGCAAAATATTTCATCTCTATGGCAAATTCACTCAAATCAGACTTTAGGGAAAGAATGAAAGTTAAACCTCTTTCCAACAAGCTTGTCTCATGTTTCTTAAGAGGATAGGTCGAAAGATTAATAACTAAAGAATTCTGATTCAATTCATAGTTTTCTTCCATTTTCTGTCCTGGCTCATTGATCGTGGATTCCTGTAAAAGGTCTTTAATGAAAATAGAACTCTGCATTTTTTGGGCGTTTACTTTGTTATTAGCATTGAAGCACATTTGTATATACTTGAAGACTCTCTTTGAAACAAGTTATATCTGTAAATATTCTGCAGCACGACTGTCTGTTTTTGAAAACAACAGCGTTCTTTCTATAAGAACTGATTTATTTGGTGGTGTTTCAAGTACTGAAAATGCTTTTACAAGCAGTTTTAAATGTTTTAATAAATAATTTTTATATTTGATATAGCTGTGGAGTAGCAGTGTGATTTTTACTATTGCTTGGACATTTTGCTCACCACTACATTATCAGTGAGTAATACATTTCAACAATAAGACAGCATTTGGGCCTACTAAAACGAAAAAAAATGTTAACTCAAATTAAGAGCCATCACGAGATCATAGTTGGATCACACCTTTAGGTGTTAGGATACAAGAAAGAAACAGCAAATAAAAATAAAAGCAGTTAATTAGCATATACGTGGAATTACATTAAAGTGACTGTTTTGCTGTATATTCCTAAGGCATGGATATAATGGAATATTTCTGTGAAACTGCAAAAATACAACAACGAAGCTCTAAATTTTATAGTGCATAAATACAGTAACTACCAAAACATATGCAAAAGACAATAATTAATTCAGGTACAATAAAATGACATGCTTCTGCCTCAAAATAAATAATAGGAAAACATTTTGTTTAGCAACCATATGTGTCCTAGTAGGTAAAAATCATTAATATATATATATCATATATATATATATACTAACTCCAGGATCACACTACAGTAGGGAAAAGGTCATATACTTTTAATTTACCTTACAGTACTGTGCACACAGCCGCTACTGCCGGGAGCACATGAAACATCCACCATATTACTTTAGATACTTCCCATAAAAATGTAAAGAAACATACCCACATTTAGAAACACTACAACACCACTTTCTACACTACTATTGGTATTCTGACAGTTAGCACTTTAAGTTACAGTATGGTGTTTTTATCACAAGCAAATCCCAGATGAAGGAAAACACACATCATGCCTATGACTTAAAATTCAGTATTTTGAAATTCAGCATTGTAAGCTTTCAGTATAATGAGACTTATTCAAATGAGTTTTCAGTATTTTGAAATTTAGGTATTGTGGTTTCAGTCAAATGAAATTCAGTATTTTGAAATTTCATTCATGTAAAGTAGACCCGCTATAGGATATCGGGCTAAAACGCACCCATCTCAGTTTTGTATAATAATGACTCATGTTTTACTTCTTCTTCTATATATTAAATACAACATTGTGTTTTACAACATTCAGTGTTACTGGCATGAAATCACTGATGAAGATTGACTAGGTGATGCACTTTGATAAGCTATTCCTAGAGACACCATTTAACTCTCAAAGGTCATATTACATGCAGTAGGACTGGTTACCAAACTTAACATTCTTTAGTTAGGCACAGAGGAATGTCACTCCACAGCAACAACAAAATGAATACTTAGTAATAGACTAGTCAGTATTTCTTATTTCTGTTTACATGCAAAAATGAGTGATAAAAGTTAGACTAATCCTTAACAGAATTTAGAATTTTAAAAAGGCAGTCTTCACCCATAGAAGCATTTTCAACAGTTTAACAAAGTGTTTGTAATTCAGAATCTCTTCCCCATGCAGACTCTCAGCCTTAGCTAAATCTCTAAATGTTTGCATATATCAAATTAATTTAAATGAATTGATGTCTGAATTTTTCATGTTTATTACATCCATTAGTACACAGTAGCTACACCATGATGGAATGACTTTATAGTTCACCTTTTCTATCTAATATAAGCATTTTAATGTATACCTTAATGCTGTTACTTAAAATCACTTTCGCTGCCTAAAATACTTGATGAAGCCTCCTCCTGTAATTGTGAGATTTGTTCTCAAACTTATGAAGATACAAATTTTGAAATCACAGTTATTACAAAAACTGTACGACTTTATAAATTTTAAATAAAAAGAAAAGTTATTTTTAGTTCCCTGATACTTCCCCAATAACATGCTTGATGCACTGGGGACTTGGGGATAGTGTAGCCATTCTACGGCCAGGTAATCTAGTTTACTCCCCAGATTAAAGAACAGCCAGCTTTCCCTCCTCTGCTACAGAGATAGAGTCATGCTGAGCAGATCAGTGATTTTTTCCTAGTCCTATCTTCTATCAGTATGATGATGTGCATTCGTCAAGCTGTGCAGTCTAGTTGGAGTGGCATGTATACATGCTCTACCTTTTTTTTTTTTAACAAGAAACATCTTTTATAACTTATCCCTTATGACATAGGCAATCATACACTTAAATAAATAAAAATAAACCATGCTGACATGCCGCTACTGCCGGCAGCACATGAAACATCCACCATATTACTTTAGATACTTCCTATAAAAATGTAAAGAACATACCCACATTTAGAAACACTACAACACCACTTTCTACACTACTATTGGTATTCTGACAGTTGGCACTTTAAGTTACAGTATGGTGTTTTTATCACAAGCAAGTCCCAGATGAAGGGAAACACACATCACGCCTATGACTTAAAATTCAGTATTTTGAAATTCAGCATTGTAAGCTTTCAGTATAATGAGACTCATTCAAATGAGCTTTTAGTATTTTGAAATTTAGGTATTGTGGTTTCAGTCAAATGAAATTCAGTATTTTGAATTTTCAGTCATGTAAAGTAGACCCGCTATAGGATATCGGGCTAAAACGCACCCATCTCAGTTTTGTATAATAATGACTCATGTTTTACTTCTTCTTCTATACATTAAATACAACATTGTGTTTTACAACATTCAGTGTTACTGGCATGAAATCACTGATGAAGATTGACTAGCTGATGCAATTTGATAAGCTATTCCTAGAGACACCATTTAACTCTCAAAGGTCATATTACATGCAGTAGGACTGGTTACCAAACTTAACATTCTTTAGTTAGGCACAGAGGAATGTCACTCCACAGCAACAACAAAATGAATACTTAGTAATAGACTAGTCAGTATTTCTTATTTCTGTTTACATGCAAAAATGAGTGATAAAAGTTAGACTAATCCTTAACAGAATTTAGAATTTTAAAAAGGCAGTCTTCACCCATAGAAGCATTTTCAACAGTTTAACAAAGTGTTTGTAATTCAGAATCTCTTCCCCATGCTGACTCTCAGCCTTAGCTAAATCTCTAAATGTTTGCATATATCAAATTAATTTAAATGAACTGATGTCTGAATTTTTCATGTTTATGACATCCATTAGTACACAATAGCTACACCATGATGGAATGACTTTATAGTTCACCTTTTCTATCTAATATAAGCATTTTAATGTATACCTTAATGCTATTACTTAAAATCACTTTCTCTGCCTAAAATACTTGATGAAGCCTCCTCCTGTAATTGTGAGATTTGTTCTCAAACTTATGAAGCTACAAATTTTGAAATCACAGTTACTACAAAAACTGTAGGACTTTATAAATTTTAAATAAAAAGAAAAGTTATTTTTAGTTCCCTGATACTTCCCCAATAACATGCTTGATGCACTGGGGGACTTGGGGATAGTGTAGCCATTCTACGGCGAGGTAATCTAGTTTACTCCCCAGATTAAAGAACAGCCAGCTTTCCCTCCTCTGCTACAGAGATAGAGTCATGCTGAGCAGATCAGTGATTTTTTCCTAGTCCTATCTTCTCTCAGTATGATGATGTGCATTCGTCAAGCTGTGCAGGCTAGTTGGAGTGACATGTATACGTGCTCTACCTTTTTTTTTTTTTTAACAAGAAACATCTTTTATAACTTATCCCTTATGACATAGGCAATCATACACTTATATAAATAAAAATAAACCATGCTGACATATTTTTAGTTGCAAACATTATACATCACTTATAATCTATCCAGTCATTGTCAGGCAAACATTACATAGCTCATTCAAATCCTGCCTTCTTTTAAACTTCATTCCTCCTCTGCACGTATTTTTCCCACAATTCCCATTTTTTTTATGTAATTTGCTCCTACCCATTTCTAAAGATCCCATTTCCGGTTGTTTCATATTTGTTACTATATTCACTACTTCTAGTACAGTTGGTACAGTTGGATTTCCATTTTCTAGTAATTGCTTTTTTGGCAGACACCATAATTAGGCTCAGCAAGGCCTTACTATTCTGCATCATAGCTCAATAACATCATTTCCTTAGTTATACCAATTTGCTCACCCAATATTTCTGATGGAATAGCCTCCAGGGGAATTTTTTAAAGTCTGCCAGCTCATTACACTCCCAAAAAATCTCTTCCCAGTTATCTATTTCTTCCCCATCATACCTCCAACATTTGCTACCTACCTGAGGAAAAATACTCTGGAGTCTACTTGGGGTATAAAAATACTTATGTAAACACTTCCAAGCAAAGATCCTAAATATTCTAGACTTTGTTACATATTTAAGAGTCATACATATATCTCTCCATTGTTTCTTTGAGAATTGCTTATCCAGTCTCTCTTCCCAATCCTTTCTAACCTCCACTGACTGATTCTTAGAGTTGCCATGCAATATTGTATATGGTCTACTAATTATCCCTATTTTTAACATCAGCTTCTGTTCTAGAGTCTACTAAAAACTCTACTGAAGCTGTTTTTTCACTTAGATTCCTCTATTTCTTTCTCTTTGCATATACTCTGATATCAGTCCTTGATAGGTATAGGCAATCTCTAGCCTGAAGTCCAAATAAATTCTTGGCCTCTTCCCATTTTATTACCATTCCCTCACTGCTTATTTGCTCACAGTACCTTGGTTCCTTTGAATGTTTTCTCCAATAAATTCCAGTTCCCTCTTGCTTATCCTAATTGCAGCCATCCATATTGGCAGAATCTTCTTTCTCCATCCCTGTGTTGGCTTAGTTCTTAGAATATTTTCTGCTACTTTATGAATACAATTTGTTTTTACATTTCTCCAATTCTTTTGGATTTCTAATATAATGATGAGAATGTACCCCATTCCTAAGTCAAAGTATGATTACAGTTCATGAAATTAGTATTGTTTCAATCTTTGATGTCAACCATTAGTGCTCTTTGCAGCACCCAGAATGTGCCCAGTAATGACTCCTTCTGCAGTTCGTATGGAGTTACATGTATTGGTAAAATATCTAAATACGACTGTAAATAATTTTTTATAAGACCCGTTGCTCCTACTACTATTGGGACTGTCTGGGTATCTTTCATCCACATTGCTCTTGTTTCTGCCTGCAGATCCTAATATTTTATGACTTTGTGTCTCTCTCTGTATGCAAGACACTGTAGCTACTGGGTGTGGCAATTTCAATGATCAATGCTACTCTTGTCTTCTTTTCCTGGACCACTATATCTGGTTTTCTAGCATCTGTCTTTCAAGCGGTTTGTAATAGATGATCCCAAGTGATGTAGATTTTATTTTCTATGATGCTTTGTGGTTTATGTTTCCAGTGTTTTTTGGCCACTTTAATACCATAATGTTTGCACAATCCACAGTGCAACAGTCTCACCACATTATTACGCCTTTCACTATACAGTCCTTCTGCCGTTAGTATGTCGCAACGAGGTGTGCAACTGTTTCCAATTCAGTTTTACAAAACCTACATTTGTCTGTTCCTTCCACATGTTCAATGGACTTTATAAACCACCACACAGGCAGCCTACTATCTTGGGCCACCAATATTAACCTTTCATCTCTTAGCTTTTCACCTCTCCTTAACCATTCCTGTGTTTGCTCCTGATCAACATGTGGTTCTTCCAGAAGTTTTCCATATTTGTAACTATATTTATGTTTTTCCATATTTCTTGCCTTCTCATCTGATCCTTCACCTTATATTCTTTCTTTTGTTTTTTGGCACATTCAGTTGCTGCTTGATTTTTATCTAGTTCTGGTTTGATTTCCATTCCTGCTTGATGTCGATAAGCGTCTGCTAGATTAAGCAGAGAAGTCATCGTAGATTTATTCTCCTCATGCTTCAAAACTTTCACTACGTTTGGGTATTGTGAGGTCAGCAGATATGTGTGGAGTCCCATAATTGCAGATCTATACATATAATCAATTTCAACGAAACCCAACCCTCCTTCATAATGGGGCCCATCCCTCCTTCTTATGGGAAATATATAATCTTGGTATGCACTGATTTTTATAAATCATTTGGTGAGCATGAATCATCCTTCTTGCTTTCCTATCTAACCAATCCAACACATTTTGGGGCCAAGTCAATCACTCCAAAACTGTAAGTTAGGACAGGAAGAGCAAATTGGTTTATAGCTTGGATTTTGTTCCTAGGTGTCAGTGCTGTTTTCAGGATTAATTTAAGTCTTCTGAAGTATTCCTTACTAAGTTTTATTCACATTTGTTCATGTTTTATTGCTGATCCTTCATCAGTTTCCAAGTATTTATACACTCTCTCTTGCTCAAGTTCTTTTATATCACATTATTGTCCCAAAATGATGGTTTCCTGACATTGCAGTTTTCCTGCTTTAAAGGTTGCTTTTGCACATTTATCAAGACCAAATGACATTCTTATATCATCTGAAAAAGTTTTGACAACTTGCAGTTTTGCTTTCACTTCCTCATCTGATGAGCTATACAGTTTTATTGACAAAGAGAAGGTGAGAAGTCTTCACGTTGTTGTTTTCTAGGAGCCAGATTATAGCCATGGCCTAAGCTGCTAAGTAAACAGCTTAATGGCTTAAGGGCAAGGCAGAATAATAACGGTGATACAGAGTCACTTTGGAATATCCTCCTTATTATAATATTCTGTGTGGCTACTGTTATTCTCCTTAAGAATCTGGATCCAAAATCCCAGTTTCTTCAGCTTCCCCCATTTCATCATCCCTTTCCACTCGGAATTATAGCTTTCTGCTTGTGTTGTGTAAAGGAGCCTTAACTGTGCAGCTCAGAAATACCCCTTCAAATCAGGTAATCCCAACCCACCTTATTCTATTGGAAGGATAAGCTTATCCCATTTGACTCTTGCTGTCTTCCCCTCCCAGATAAAATCCTTCAAATCTTTATTAATTCTTATCCACATATTTTCCTCTGGTTGATAAAAAATGTCTGACCTGTGTATAAAACTTATTCTTCTTCTTTTTCTTTCGTCTGTTCCCATTAGGGGTCGCCACAGTGGATCATCTGTTTCCATTTCTTCTTGTCCTCTGCATCTTGCTCTGTCACACCAACCACCTGCATGTCCTCTCTCACCACATCCATAAAACTTATCTTAGGCCTTCTTCCTTTCCTCTTACCTGGCAGCTCCATCCTTAGCATCCTTTTCCCAATATACCCAGCATCCCTCCTCAGCACTTGTCCAAACCAATGCAATTTCACCTCTCTGGCTTTGTCTCCAAACTGTCCAATTTGAGCTGACCCTCTAATATACTCTTTCCTAATCCTGTCCATCCTCGTCACGCCCAATGCAAATTTTAACATCTTTAACTCTGCCATGTCCAGCTCTGACTGCTAACTTTTTGTCAGTGCTACCGTCTCCAATCCATATAACATAGCTGGTCTCACTACCCTCTTGTAGACCTTCCCTTTCACTCTGACGGGTACCCATCTATCACAAATCACTCCTGACATTTTTCTCCACCCACTCCACCAAGCCTGTACTCTCTTCTTCACCTCTCTTCCACACTCACCATTACTCTGAACTGTTGATCCCATGTATTTAAACTCATCCACCTTCGTCTGCTCTACTCCCTGCATCCTCACCATTCCTCTATCCTCCCCCTCATTCACACACATATATATTCTGTCTTAGCCCTACTGACATTCATTCCTCTCTCTCTAGAGCATACCTCCACCTCTCCAGGGTCTTCTCAACCTGGTCCCTACTCTCGCTACATATCACAATATCATCTGCAAATCATAGTCCATGAGGCCTTCTGTCTGATCTTGTCTGTCAACCTGTCCATCACCACTGCAGAAAAGAAAGGGCTCAGAGCTAATCCTTGATGTAATCCCATCTCCACCTTAAATGCATCAGTCACTCCCACCGCATACCTCACCACTGTCACACTACCCTTGTACACATCCTGTGCCACTCTTACATAATTCTCTGCCACTTCAGACTTCCTCATGCAATACCACAACTCCTCTCTAGGCACCCTGTCATATGGTTTCTCTAACTCCAGAAAGACACAATGTAACTCCTTCTGACCTTCTCTGTACTTCTCCATCAACACTCTCAGATTAAACATTGCAGCTGTAGTGTTCTTTCCTGGCATGAAACCATACTGCTGATTACTAATAATCTCCTCCCTTCTTAACCTAGCTTCCACTACTCTTTCCCATAACTTCATGCTGTGTCTGACTGATCAATTTTATCTCTCTGCAGTTACTACAGCTCTGCACATCACCCTTATTCTTAAAAATCGGTACCAAAACACTTTTTTCTCCACTCCTTAGGCATCCTCTCACTTTCCAAGATTTCATTAAACAATTTTGGTTAAAGTCTCCATTGCCATCTCTCCTAAACACCTACGTGCTTCCATTAATATATCATCTGGACCAACAGCCTTTCCATTCTTCATCTTCTATATAGCTATCCTTACTTCTTCCTTGCTAATCCGTTGCACTTCCTGATTCACTATCCTCACATCATCCAGCCTTCTCTCTCTCTCTCATTCTCTTCATTCATCAGCCCCTCAAACTACTCTTTCCATCTGCTCAACACACTCTCCTTGCTTAGGAGTATGTTTCCCTCATTATCCTTTATCACCCTTACCTGCTGCACATCTTTCCCAGCTCGGTCCCTCTGTCTAGCCAATGGGTACAGGTCCTTTTCTCTGTCTATAAAACTAAAGGGACTAAAAACATTTTCACTGCTTGTATCTTGCTATACATATCTATAAAACAGAGCTTCCAGTTTCTCAATTTTAGTATTATCTTTTGCTATGTCTCTTCTTACATATCCTTAGTTGCCATAACAGAATCATTTTTAATCCATACTCCTAAGTAGCTCATTTTTTCATGTCCCCATAAATATGGGTATTGCTGAATCAATTAATGTGTGGGTACATAGTTTACAGCTATTGGCTTTATTTTATCTTCATTAATTTTGTATCCAGAAAAGACTTGAAACTGTCTCAGTATGTTCCATGACACTGAAATGTCCTCTTCTGGTTTTATTACATATAAAATAATATCCATAAGTAAAGCCAGCTTTTCTTGACTACCATACCAATTATATCCTTGAGTTTCAGAGTCCCTTATTTTCTTTGCCAATGGTTATAAATATAGTGCAAATAATAAAGGGGAAAGAGGACACCCATGCCTAGTCCTTCTGCTTAAACAAAACTTATAGGAACCTACCTTCTTTAATTTTTGCCTCCAGTCCCTCATATATCATCCTCATCAACCTTATAATCAGGGAATGTAAATGTTTCCATTGCCCTGCTCATAAAATCCCAGTTTACTCTGTTGAATGCTTTCTCTGCATCAAAACCCAACAACAACAATGGCATTTTCTTACATTCTGCTTACCTGTGGATCATCATTGTTCTATTAATATTGTCAAATGTTTGCTTCCCTCCACAAAACCACACTGATCCATATCTTTATCAGTTTTCGCAACACCTCTGCCATTCTTTTAGCCATTACAGAAGTAAACACTTTATAATCATGATTCAGAACTGAAATTGGTCTATATGAAGCTGGATTTGATGGATGTTTACCCTCTTTAGGTATTACAGCCACTGCTGCTTTCTTCTATGATGTTGGTGCTTCTCCTTTTAAAATACTGTTAAATCCTTCCATACCTTTATCAGTTCTTCCCTCCTATCTTCCAAACTTCCACAAGAATACCATTAATTCCTGGGGACTTTCCTGCAGATTTGTTATACATTACCATGTTTATCTTATCTCCTATCATAAAAGTAATTGAGCCTCATCTACCTCTAACTTGGCATATTTAATTCTTCCATAAACATTTCCATTTGTACCTTTTCTTGATTTCCACACTTTCCTGCTTTATAAAGATTTTCATAAAATTTATGAACTATTTCTAGTACCTCTAAAGGATCTCTGGCTATCTTCATTTTTATCAGCTCCCTCAGCTTGGTGACAATCCTTTCTACCTTCTGTTGCCTGAGTCATTGTGCTAAAAGTTTTTGTGCTCTGGAGTTATTATCAAAAAACAGTTGCTTAACAGGAATCTTTCTAAACTCATGCATATTATCAAGGTAACCCCTTATTTTCTGTTTAGCATTCTGTAATTACTTCTCTTATTGTTATGTAAGATTCCCTCTATTCTGTAATACTTTAACCTTTGTTAGTCCCTCTAAATAATTCTTGCTGCTACTTAATCAAATCTCTCCTTCATTTATTTCCATCCTATTTTTAAACTCCACATTCATTTTATCCCACTCCCTAGCTATATTTTCAGAAAAAAATTCTGTCTTCCCTAATAACTCCCATATAATTTCTACTGCCCATTCCTTAAATTCCTCTGTTTTTTTAACAGTTGGTTGGGAAAGCGCCAGTCTCTCATTTTTATTTCATTACCCTACATTTTTGTTTCAGTTGTTATCGGTGCGTGATATGAAATAGTTATTTGGTGCATCCCAAAACTTTCAATTAAATGCACATGTTCCTGTGAAATGTAATTTCTGTCTAGCCCAGCCCAGTTTTTGTATCTTGAGGAATAATATTTAAATTCAGTTCAGACTCCTACTACTGAATTCACATCTAACATGCCAAATATTTTCATAAATTTCTTCAAAAATCTATCCTCTTTATTTATTTTATTTTACATTTGCTTACCGGGACAGTCTGACTGGACAGGATGTCCTTTTTTCAGTGGAGGCCTGGGGAGAAAAGCTCCACATAAATTATACTGAAATTTACAGTGACAGAAAAACTTTTGTTATACACAATAGGACAAATACTTTCTTAGCTACAGAGAAGTAAGACAAAATATCACAATATAACGTAAGACAAAATGTCACGATATAATATTTCAGCTCAGCATTACACAAAGGTCATGGGTTACAGTGCAGGTTATAGCAGACAACAGAAATCAATGAAATGATTTGCGTAAACAGTAAAGCGATTAATCTTAGACAGCATTATGATGGAATACAGTCATGGTAGCAGTACGGAGTTATTTGGGGTTTTGAAAAAATTGGAACTACATTATGGGGCTTGATCGATTAATGGCTCTTTTAGTTAGTTTGGGTTAGAGCAAGGACATATCCAGGTTTTTTTAAGTGTTCTTTAAAAAGGTCTTTGAACTGGGTATTATTTGTGGTTGTTTTTTTATATTTAGGGGGAGACAATTCCAAAGTTTAGCTATGCAGTTAAAATAGACAGCCTCACCACTTGTTAGCTTTTGTAATATTTAATAGGCATTTGTTCTTAGAACGAAGGACACTGCGATTGGTAGTGTATGGTTGGAGGAGGTTACAGAGGGCATGGGGTTTGTCTGGATGATAGAGCGGTTGATGGGCCATGGAAAGTTGATTGTAGGCTAGGAGGTTTGGCAATTCTAACCAGGAGAGTTGTCTAAGGGCTGTGCAATGGTGAGATCTAAATGTTGATTCTGAAGCAAACTTTGCAGTTTTGTTATATTTCCCCTTCTGGGCCCCCCAGATACATCCTCACTGCTGCAAATCAAATTCCCTCACCTATAAGTATTATTTTCTGCTGAAAGCTGATTATTTCTCCCAGAATGTTCTTAACCTCCATTATTGCAGTTTTAGGCAGAATACAAATAAATGACAGTCTAATCCACCTCCCTTGCTAGTAACCTCTTACTACTACAAATCTACAATTATTCTTTTTTTTTTCTTCTATCACTAATGGGAACTCTAGCAATTAATATAAGTACTCCCCTTTTCCTTTGTCCAATATTCATCTGAAAAAACACCCTGAAATCCTTTCATCAATTTAATGTCAGTTCCTTCAAAATGTGTTTTTTGTAGCATTTATATTTGCACTCTACATTTGTAATATAGTTCATTACTCTTTCTTTTTAGTATATATTTGTGAGACTATTTACATTTAAAGATAATACAGTAAGGGTTATTATGTTAAGAAGTTATTATTTCCACCTGTTATGTTTAATAGTTTTTCTTTTTAAATGTCTTGCTTCAGCTTTTTTGCTACATGCATGCACTAATGTTTGGCAGGTTGATCTTTCATACAATTGTTTCTTGTCATATCTATTTGAATCTATGTCACATCTTACAAAACTTTTTTTTAGTGAAAACCTTCTAACAATAAAACAACCCCCCCCCCAAACACCCATAAAACCTATTCTCAACAGTAAGACACATACAACTATGTTCATTTTCAAATATTGAAGTTCACCTCTCCTAATTGAAACAATTGTCCTAGACTGTCATGCCACACTCTTGGATTTGGATTAACCTATAAGGAAGTTTATCCATGGTAAGATGCATGGTACATCCTGTGCTTCTACTTCCACTAAGTACTGTCTATTTTTGTTTTATATGTATTCCCTTCCCAGATTAGAAAAACACTTAAATATTTTCAGTAAACCTTATCGCCTAGACATTGAAAGAAAGAAGTATTCTGTTTTATTGCCTTTAATCACATAGTGTCCATGGAGACATGAGAACCAGGTAACACAGTTGCCTCTACAAGCACTCATTTTTTTTCTAGAAGAAAACTTTTTATTATATTCAGTGCTTTTTTACTTATCTGCTTCCCCTTAAAACTTGTTACTAGCTCTATTAAGGGCCTTAATCCAGTCATTCCCCTATGCAAGGGTAAGAAAAGCACATTGATTTTTCTTGTATCCTGCCCTTTCATACAGACTTTTCTTTTTTTTTTTTTTTTTTTTTTTTTTACATTGCAGTGCCTACATTTCTTAGAACTGAACAGGGAGAAAGAAAGAAAGAAGGGGAAAAACAGGGGCACCGCTTTACTTTAGTATCCCTATTATACTTGAAAATAACTGAGAAAGCTTTACTTTATAGCATGCAGGTTATGTTATGCATTATAAAAATACTACTCTTTAAGAAAAAGTTGTTTTACTTAGAGTTAACTCTTTCCTTCTCCTAAATGTTCTTCCAAACATTAATGACATATGGCTTGGAGTCCCCTACAAGTTTAATAAAGCCAAAGAAGTCCAATATTTCCAGGTTTTCTTGTTCTGTCATGTGTCACAAATATAATTAATGTTTTGTAATCCCACATTTATGTCAGTTTCTGAGTTGTCGGTTTTCATTCTGCTGATCTCCAGTTCCTTAATCCAGTCTCTGCTTCAATTCCAATTTACTCCTGGTTATTTTAGTCAACTCTTGTGCTTTTTTCTGTCTCTCAAGTATTTTCATTGAAATATTGGAAAAGGTTTCACTGGCACAGATCTCTATGGACTTTATTACCAGAAAAACAATAAGCAGAATCTCCTTCTGTTTGATAGCTCAGTTTTTGCTGGACAAACTTTTGTATTTCCCCCTTAGAATGCTCAGCATCAAAAAATGATTTTGACCCCTTAGGAAACAATATTCTGAAAATACACCACAAAAGACCAGGAACCAATACCTCCCAAACAGTTTATTTTATTATAGCAGCAGATTGATCTTGTAGCAGCAAAATAATCCTCTCTTAGCACCTCGGCTAAAACATAGCCTTTACAGAGTAAATACATCTTAAAAATGAATTGCTTTTATGTGAAACAAATCTGCTATGTGACTAGTAACCTTATTATTCTTAATATCCCTAATATGTTCACCTTTAGATTTTTATAGGTTAATTGAATATATTATTGAATTATTGTTTTAATTAAATGATTGCTGGTATTTTTTTCATATTAAAGCAATTCATTGTTAAGCCGTATTTACTCTGTAAAGGCTGTGTTTTAGCCGAGGTGCTAACAGAGGATTATTTTGCTGCTACAAGATCAATCTGCTGCTATAATAAAATAAACTGTTTGGGAGGTATTGGTTCCTGGTCTTTTGTGGTGTATTTTCAACTATTTTCGTGAGTGGTTTCAACAATATTCTGCAAATAGCCTGATACAGCAGCTAGAATCTCATGCCTACTTCTCGAGATTCCCTGCTTATTAGAATAAATTTATTCCTCTTCTGCCTGGTATATAGTGGGTAATCATTTTCCGCAGACACTCTACTATCTCCCACTTTTAGTACTTTGCCCTTCTGCCACAGTTTTGTCAGAATCAACTTTTTCTGCTGGTAGGGTTGCATCTTTAGTATTAAAGGTCTAGGTTCCTTTCTCGTGGCCAGGTTTGTAGCAAACACATGATGTGCCTTTTCAATTAACAACTCCTGTTGTGGGATACCAGTCCTGTTACTCATTTATGCTTTCATAAAATTAATACAGTCTGTTCCTTCCAACTTCTCTGGTTCAGCAGAAAATCTCAGGTTTTCCCTATGTGCTCTGTGTTTTCTCCTCACCTTTTGTGATTGATTTCATTTCAGGTTCTCTGAATTTCTTTTTTTTTCTGGCATCCAGGCTATGCACTTACTAGCCAGTAACTGAAATTTATCAAAAAGACAAGTTCATTTGCTCTCTTTTCTGAGTTTCTGTTTTCACACTGGGAGAGCTGAAATTAAGCTGTTACTTGGTGTGCAGCCATCTAGTAAGTCTTACACTTGCTCTATCTTGTAACCATAGGATAAGCACCTCTTCTCTGCTTCAACAACCCCATCAGCCTTGACTTTTCTTTATGTACTTGGGCCTCCACCAGATCTCAGTAAAGGATCACCCATTATGCTCCTCCTTTTAGGAAAGGCATGCCCATTCTACCAGTCTGTTTTATCAAGCTCCTTAACAGCTAACTGAACTTGGGTCAAATGGATTGTAGCCAGTCCTCTATACCAGCAGTAAGGCAGCAGGCTAATAAATATGATTGTCTTTCAAACTGCCTAACTTATTTTTCTAGAAATCCACAAAAAAAACACATTTGCTGTGTGTAATATGAATGAAGTGATCCTGCTAAAAGGTTAAATTACAGTTTTATTCCATTTTGCTAAGAGTTTATAAGAATCTAGTAAGATACTTAAAATCAGACATGGCAGATCAGCTTGTTAATGCTTAATTAATCCAATATCAGAAAGCTAAACACCAGTAACACTAATATTTTATATTGTTTCAGTTTATAATGTATTCAGTTATACATTGACACCAAGCATCTCTCTATAATGGCAAATCAGCAATCCCTGCAAACTATTATGAACAACAAATGAACTAAAATCTAGGTCTTCTGTTGCTACTGGAAAGCTACATTCTAGCATGCAATGTCTGACCCTCCTGGAAATGTCTACAGAGAGATGGCATTACAGCCAAAGTATGTTAACTACTCCATGAAATCTCCTTACAAACCCTTCTCAACAAAAAATCTCATCATTAAAAGGTGAACAGCTCCCTCCGAAAATGTCATAACGATTATTCTATTTGCTTTTCATACAGCCCTATAGAATTTTATAATATACATTATGAGCTCTTTATGAGTTTCACCGCTGCTTAACTGAAATTATTTACACAAATTTTATTAATCCACAAAGACAAGTGCAGCTTTATACACCAAAGGTATGCAAAATATAATATAAAAAGGCTACCAAGTCTTCCTATAATGCTAAACAAATGATATAATGATGAATCTGGTTGCCAGTAAAGTGAATGAATCAATCATATTGCCCTTTTTCAGTTTTCTTCATACAATGACAATCTCTGTCTCTTTCACTATTTGTTCATTATGTGTAGGATAACCTTCAGCAGCTAAAATGAGCATCCTTATCCCACAAGAATAGCATCCTTCAATTTGCATTAGACAGTGAGTCTTCAGCATAATTATAAAAATCCAACATGGTGAATGCTGAAGAAATTTTAAAGACTATTGGAAAGTAATACAAAATTGTATAATTTGCAGTCAATGTCCTTAAATTCTTAAGCTAACCCGAGTAGGCATTGTTAACATTAGTACCTATGATCAGAAGACAAAATTACTTAAATGCCAAGCCTAAATATCATCATCATCTTCTTTTGGCTGTTCCCATTAGGGGTCGCAACAGTGGATCACCTGTTTCCATTTCTTCCTGTCCTCTGCATCTTGCTCTGTCACACCAACCACCTGCATGTCCTCTCTTACCACATACATAAACCTTATCTTAGGCCTTCCTCTTTTCCTGTTACCTGGTAGCTTCATCCTTAGCATCTTTTTCCCAATATACTTAGCATCCCACCTCAGCACATGTCCAAACCAACGTAATCTTGCCTATCTGGCTTTGTCTCCAAACCTCCCAACCTGGGCTGACCCTCTAATATACTTATTCCTAATCCTGTCCAACCTCATCACACCCAGTGCAAATCTTAACATCTTTAACTCTGCCACATCCAGCTCAAACTCCTGCCTTTTTGTCAATGCCACTGTCTCCAACCCATATAACATAGCTGGTCTCACTACCCTCTTGTAGACCTTCCCTTTCACTCTTACAGGTACACGTCTGTCACAAATCACTCCTGACACTCTTCTCCACCCACTCCATCCTGCCTGTACACTCTTCTTCACCTCTCTTCCACACTCACCATTACTCTGAACTATTGACCCCAAGTATTTAAACTCATCCACCTTCTCCAGCTCTGCTCCTTGCATCCTCATAATTCCTCTATCCTCCTTCTCATTCACACACATATATTCTGTCTTAGTCCTGCTGACCTTCATTCCTCTTCTCCCTAGAGCATATCTCCATCTCTCCAGGGTCTCCTCCACCTGTTCCCCACTCTCACTACAGATCAGAATGTCATCTGCAAACATCATAGTCCACGGGGACTCCTGTCTGATCTCATCTGTCAACCTGTCCATCACCATTGCAAATAAGAAAGGGCTCAGAGCTGATCCTTGATGTAACCCCACCTCCACCTTAAACGCATCCGTCACTCCCACTGCAGACCTCACCACTGTCACACTATCCTCGTACATATCCTGTACCACTCTTACATACTTCTCTGACACTCCTGACTTCCTCATACAATGCCACAACTCCTCTCTAGGCACCCTGTCATATGCTTTCTCTAAGTCTACAAAAACACAATGCAACTCCTTCTGACATTCTCTGTACTTCTCCATCAACACTCTCAGAGCAAACATCACATCTGTAGTGCTCTTTCCCGGCATGAAACCATACTGCTGATCACTAATCATCATGTCCCTTCTTAACCTAGCTTCCACTACTCTTTCCCATAACTTCATGCTGCGATTAATCAATTTAATCCCTCTGTAGTTACTACAGCTCTGCACATCACCCTTATTCTTAAAAATCGGTACCAAAACACTTTTTCTCCATTCCTCGGGCATCGTCTCACTTTCTAAGATTTCATTAAACTATCTGGTTAAAAACTCCACTGCCATTTTACCTAAACACCTCCATGCTTCCACAGGTATGTCATCTGGGCCAACAGCCTTTCCATTCTTCATTCTCTTCATAGCTATCCTTACTTCCTCCTTGCTAATCCATTGTACTTCATGATTCACTATCCCTACATCATCCAACCTTCACTCCCTCTCATTCTCTTCATTCATCAATCCCTCAAAGTACTTTTTCCATCTCCTCAACACACTCTCCTCGCTTGTGAGTATGTTTCCCTCATTATCCTTTATCTCCTTTTCCTGCTGCACATTTTTCCTAGCTCGGTCCCTCTGTCTAGCCAGTCGGTACAGGTCCTTTTCTCCCTCCTTAGTGTCCAACCTTTCATACAACTCTTCATATGCCTTATCCTTAGCCTTTGCCACCTCTCTCTTTGCCATGCACCTCATCTCTTTATACTCCTATCTACTTTCTTCATCTCTCTGACAATCCCACTTCTTCTTTGCCAACCTCTTTCTCTGTATACTCTCCTGTACTTCCTCATTCCACCACCATATCTCCTTGTCGTCCTTCCTCTGTCCAGATGTGGTACCAAGCACCTTTCTAGCCGTCTCCCTTACTAGCTCTGCTGTAGTTACCCAGCTATTTGGTCACTCTTCACTGCCACCCAGTGCCTGTCTTAACTCATCCCTGAACTCCACCTCACAATTACCCTTTTTCAATTTCCACCATTTGATCCTTGGTGCTGCCCTCACACTCCTCCTCGTCTTCTTGATCACCAACGTCATCCTACAAACCACCATCCTATGCTGCCTAACTACACTTTCTCCGGTCACCACTTTACAGTCTCCAATCTCCTTCAGACTGGCCCTCCTACATAAGATATAATCCACCTAAATATCAATACCTTTAAATCAAAAGTACATTTTCTACACTATAGCACTACTTATGTGATTCGTAATAAATGGAATTGCAGATTAAAATCAGAAAAGTCATAGATATATTATATTTAAGGGTATAACTCTCCCACTTCATTGACCTACATCATACACTTTAACATTCAAGATGCCTTCATGTGTGCATGATTGGTCTACTTCAGAGTTGGGCAAACATATATACACCAGAATTAACAATTAAACTATCCTTATGTTCACATTCCCATAGATTTTGTAACTATCATTGCTGAAACTTCCTATTAAACTATCCTTATGTTCACATTCCCATATATTTTGTAACCACCATTGCTGAAACTTCCTTTTATAAACATAAACATTTGATACAATTTAACATTTTTATGGGATCTAAAGAAATGTTGCCTTAACTTCCAGTATCATACTAGACATACTACAAAACTGAGGTTTCCATTTTCCAAATCTCCTCTTATATTCGTCAACAGTCCATCTTATACTAAACTGACTCAAACTATGACATGCTGCCTGAAAAAAAATATGTACATCTGAAGGAACTCTGTACTTACAACGAAATACCCCAGTACTGAAAACCCTGATAGAAACTTGTGTCCTTCTGTTCACAAAAGTAAGTAATACAACCATTGGAGTACTGGTCACTATCAACACCTGTGTTACATTTATCTTAAAAAAAATGTAATTAACTCAACTCTTGATCATTAGAGCCATAGACTTTTATTATTATTCCAGTCAAATACACTAATGAAGTTATACTCCATCAAGAAGCATGTATCATCTGCAGATGGTGGCCACATGACCTTCAAAACAGGGTAGACTGCCTGTTAAAATCAGAAGAAATCATGTTTAAAGTTCTCCTGAAATCCGAAGACTCTCTACATGTTTGCAAACTAAGGTGTTTTCCCTTATGAAAACACAACTGTACTTTATGTATTAAAAAATCCTAAAAGTAATTAGTATGATTGTTAAATCGCAAATAAGTGACCTGGGTTCTAGTCCTACTTCCCTTTGTTATACCATTTTCATAGGGAAGTAAATAGCTTCTCATAAGTTTTTTTAACATCTGATTTGGTCCTCACCACCTGATCATCTAACCCATCCACTGTTCCTCATTAACCACTTAACTCTCCATCCCTGTAGGCTGTAGTCATTACCAGTGGTGACACACAGTTGAGCTGTCATGGCCCCTTCTCATTGCCAGTTTGCCTTTTTCTGTAGTCCCCTTCTACACATTTCCGTCACTCCAGCAGTCAGCCTAGGGACGTCTGTCAGTCATGTAAATAACTAGCCCTCAGGAAGCCATGCTTTTTAGGAAGTGAACCTTTTTGCTAGGTCACCTATCTCCTCTGGAATGGTTAGCCAGCAAATGTAATTTCCCTTTCATCTACTCACCAGCTCCTCTAGTACCCAGACTGCTAACTGAGCTGAAGTAACTGAGTTGCGTCCCTCTATCCCAACTTTGGCCAAATATCTTTAACTAGTACTGGAAATGTAAAAACTCCCATATAACTTTAAATTTTGCCCAAATCCCCATAAATGTCAAAGTTTCTCATACTGCTGTGGTATCTTTGACCTATAAGCATGGACTTTGACTTATAAGATGGACACTTCTCCACAGTATTTTATTGCTGCTAATAAACAGTGGTGTTTACTTCTCTATCAGTCTCTTGCTGATGATGAAAGAAAAGCTTCAAAGGTCAAAGATCATATGCTCTACAAATATTCTTCTGTAACCAGATTTTAAACCCAAGTACATAACTTTAGGTAGGTGCTCTGGTTTAGCAGCCTTCTCCTAAAAAAACTGGTTCTGGTTAATGCCTTAGTCACAACTGCACCTAAAATTATCAGTCTTTACAGTAGGCTCTTGTAACAGTCATACATAAATGTACTATATTGAGTAAAATATATTCAGCTCCTGATTTTAGAAGGCTGGATTTCTGATGCTTTAAAATTTCTTCTGATGGAGTTATCAGATTAAAACTGAGGTAATGATATAAGTAGGCCAACTATAGCTTTTGGCCTAAAAGCAAGAATCATACTAGACAGGCTCCAAGAATCTTGCTTGACTTTTATAAGTACTGCAACTCGCTATTTTAAGTCCGGTAGGTAATTTTAGGTCAAAGTTTCACTAGGAAAAAGGTCTTACTTTTAAACATTTGACATACTGCCTTTGGAAAATGGATGGAAAAAGTAATAATGTTGATCTGCCAAAAGCAATTAGGGAGAATACTATTTGCATGAATAAAAACTGCTGAAAACCACATTCAGCAAAAGACCTCTGCACCCTCCATGTGAAGGAAGACCTCTACCCCATACTTACTTATAACATCTCCATGGTAGCATAGCGGAGGAAATGCAACTCACAAAAAGTGTTTTTTAAAGATTTTTATTCACCCAAACAGCATTTGCTCTAAATGCCTTCTGCAGATTGAGTGGCCCTCTTGCAAAGCCCCTTCCAACTTCATCATTTCAGTCTTTTCTGTTTTTCCCTTCCTGTACTAAATAGTTTTGAACTATTTAAGTCTTAACTCAAAAAACGTTCTGAAATATTTCAGATGCTTTACAGATGTTAAATAGTACTGCTCCATAATAACATTGGTTTGCAAGTTCTGAATATAGTCAAAATCATTTCATATTTGTTCTAGCATATTATTATAAGTTAAATTCCTTAATAAACTATTTACAATTTGAATATGAAGAATTCTGATTTACCTAGAACTGTATGTAATTTATTATGTAAGTTAAAAGGTAGATGAATTGGGATTTTTAATGCTTACCCACTGTCAAAGTCTACATTTCTGTTTTCCTGCATTCCCTAGATAGGCTCACTGTATTTTTTGCAAATGTAGAAACATACTTTACAACTTTCAACATACTTCAGAAGTAAAAAATAAGACTTCTTTGCGCTCGTATTTCTGAGATGGTGAATTAAAAAAAAAATGAAAGTATACCCACAAAATAAGAACTTGTTACTTGACCTGATATATATTATATTCCTGCCACTAACATTTACTAGCATTTATTTACTGTACAAATCATAGTGATGATTCTCAAAATATAATATGCATAAAAAACAATTTATACATAGATGCTGCATTACAAATGACCCATTACTCAACCATATGCCAAATAAAACAAGAGTTTTCAAACAAAAGGAATTTTAACTTGTTATTTATTAGACAGAGGGACTTGCTGACTGCTACAAATCATGTTGATGTTTAACATGCCCTGTAAGCATATATTTTTCTTTTTTTGGAAATAATGCACAATGTAAATTTAGCTATTATTTATGCTTGAAAAACTTGACACAAGGCTGCAAACACAATATTTTAATACCAGAATGTCCTCCTTATCTAAATCTTGCTCACTTGTTTTTTAGCATGCATTTCCCTCACAGCAATCCTTTAATTAAAAAAAGTCTTATCATTTAGCCTGGAAAAGAATAAACTATTCTTTGTTCTGAAAAGTGTATTTTGTGCTCTTTAAGTTCCTGATGTGAGTAGTGCCTGTAAAAAAGCTAGAAACATTTGAGATAATAGCATTCACGATAAGTTTAATTTAGTGGGACCTAATATTAGATGTAATAGTTGAAAACACCTGTAATCATCAACCTTCCAATCACTGCTCAGTAGTTGCATCGATGGTCCTACATTAGGGGTTGAGCTTCAAAAATTATACTGAGCTATATGCACATAGATTCACTATGAAACATACCAGGAGGACACTAATACATTTACAAATATAAAGAGGCATCACTTTGAAATGACAATTGGGAGCACAGAATGCTTTGGGAACAGACATACTGGTCTCATTTAAACAGACTATAGTGATGAGCAGTTAAACAACACAAAGATTTTAAAATTTAGTCCTGATCTGCTATACACATTTCTTTTCGGACCATATGCCACAATTTTAATTAGATCTTTCTGTAACTCGCTCAGATAATTAGAAGTTATATACTTACCATACTTTGGCATCTGTTTTGTCCATTTTCATTCTTCCTCACAAATGGGTCTAGGATCCAACCCCTGGATCCAACTCTGCCACATACACAAGACTTCTTATTCAATTCTCAAGCTTCTCCCTCTACCCACAATGCTCTATTCCATCCCCAACTCCTCAGATCGAGTTTGCTGCCTAATTTCCCACTTTATTATAGAAACAGAAAGAGATATAAGAAAAGGATTGAGGCTTAAACCAGGAACTTAAATGTTCTAATACCATCCAAGAGATCCTTCTAGGAGTGACAGGGCAGGAGGATGGATGGGAGTGAATGTGAGGAAGAATGAAAATGGACAACACAGATGCCAAGTTATAGTAAGTACACAACTTCTAAATCTGACATTGTTCTTTTTATTTTTCCTCACAAATGGGTCAAAGTCCCCAGCTACGTGGCTCTCAGAAGGCCATTACAGAAGTACATGCCACAGCACTGTTGAACCAAAGGAAGCACTTCTTCTGGAAATAACGTCTAATTTGTAATGTGTAACAAAAGTATGAGTCATTGACCCAGCGGCTGCAGTACAAACATCATCAATGGAAGGTCTGGATGATAAAGCAGATGATGTAGCCATAGATCTTGTAGATGAGTGTGTGTGTGATATACCTTTAAGATGCTTTCCAGTGAGTCAGCACATGCATATAAGTGCTGAGCACGTGCAAGTAAGAGTGCCATTTTTAGTGAGCAACCAGAATGCGAGCATGCAAGTATGTAGCCAGTCAGACAGTTTGTTTAAGTTTAATGTTCCTGCCATTCATCCTGATGTATTTGTATACAATAAACTACTTAAAGGAACACCCAAGTCTCAATGTCTTCTTAATACACATAAGAAGAGTGACAGATTTAGTAGAGTGAGCTCTAGGGGGTAACGGCAATTGTAATCCTTTTTCAGAATAAATCAGCAAAATGCAATCAGTAATCCATTTAGCCAGAGTAATCTTAGAAACTGTCTGAAACAAGCAGTTAGGGGCATAGGATACAAACAGCTGATCAGATTTTCTCAATTCTTTTGTCCTGTGAAGATAAAAACATAATTATCTGTGAAAGTCAAGAAGGTGGAGCATGTATTCGCTCTTATTTGTAAATTTTGGAAAGAAGACTGGTTGAGTGGTAATTGTATGGACTGGTTAATGTCCCACTTTTGGAAGAAAGGAAGAGTTGGTCCATAGAGACACCCTGTCCTTATGAAAAATAATGTATGGAGGCTTAGCAAATAAGGCCTGAAGCACAGAAATTCCTTTTGCTGAAGTGATAGCCACTAAAAAGATTGTTTTCCAGGAAAGAAACCTCATATGACATTTGTCTGCTGGTTCAAAAGGTTTCTGGGCTAAACCCTGAAGGACCACCGTGAGATCCCAAGGAGGAGAGGGATCCTTTATTGCAGGTCTGATTACAAAGATTCCATTCATGAAAGCTTTATGTAATCAGGATGAAGCTAGAGAGAAGGCTTTGTCTCCAGAGTGGAAATTGGAAATAGCTGCCAAATGAAGCTTAATAGTAGAAAAGCTTGCCCCTTCCTTAAAAAGAGTAGTTAGCAAAAGAAGAAAGACCAAATTGGGGTTCTAAAAAGAGATCAATATTCTGATTGGAAGATCAAATAGAAAATCTTTTCCATTTGCTTCTGTACACTTTCTTAGTGGGACCCTTCTGGGAGGCCAAGACAATATTACGAACAGGTGAAGCAAGCCTCAACTGCCTAACTATTACTGCAAATTGAGAAACCATGAGGTTAACTTGAGGGTGTGGAGATTGAGATGTTGAATTCCCAATGAATGAGATAGGAGATCCTGAATGGGTTCCAGTATCCATGGGAGATGCCTCTAGTGATACCAGAAGAAGGGGAACTATTTCTGAAGAGGCTAGAAGGAGCCAATGAGGATGACTGAGTTGTTCAGCCTGTGTGCTTTCTGTAAGAATTTGGGAATCACAGGAAGAGGAGGGTAAGCACAGAGGAGACCCAGGGGCTAGTCATGAATCACAGCATCTCTCAGTGACTCCCCTGGAGGGGGGAATCAGAGAGAAGTACTTGCTGCATTTGTTGTTGAGAGTGAGGCAAATAGGTTGCAGCAGGAATGGCCCCGGTGGCTGAAGATCATGTTCACTACTGAATGATTGACAGACCACTCATGTGGGAATCAGAACAGACCTGCTGAGTCTGTCTTCCAGCAGACTGGTTTTCCCTGGTATGTGTGTTGCAATGAGAAAGCTGTCTGAAGAGATCACTCATTCCGAAACCCTTATGGCCTCTCTGCACAGGAGATAAGAATAGCTTCCCCCTTGTTTGTTGATGTACCAGACTACTGACAAGCTGTCTGTGTGAACTGCAATAGTCCCCAGTAGAAGGACATCGTGAAAGGCTTGCAACTTAGAAGGACAGCTCTCATCTCAAAGACGTTGATATGCAACTTGGTCTCTAAGGTGGACTACATGCCTTGGGCCATCTTTCCAAAGAAATACCCCCCCACCACAGTTTAAGATTCCATGGTCACTGTGGTGATTGGGGGAGGGAGGGAGGGAGGGAGGATGGCCTGCCCAGAAACAGGTCATCAAACTTGATCCACCAGAGAACATGACATTTGCAGGTTGGAGTATAGACCACTGTACCACCAAGGTCCATTGAAGGATTTGCATAAAGAATTTTGCTAGAGGTACTAAAAGAATGGCAGCTAACATCGACCCAAGAGCTTTTAGCACTAGCTTTGCTGGAGGGGATGGATCAGACAGTATGGCTTGCACCTGATTTCTCAAGCATGTGATGTGATGAATGAGGTAATGATGCCACCTGAGTCATAATATTCAACAGAGTCCCTATAAATTCCAGGGTCGGAACGGGGACAGGATTCAATTTGGCACGGATTACTGAAATGCCTGAGGTGTTGAAAATCTAGCTTATAGAAGTTGATGCTTGGATGAGGCAGTGAGGAGCCAATCATTGTGGTATGGAAACACTTGGAATCCTTTGAGTCTCAAGTGAGCTGTTACTGCTGCCATGCATTTGGTGAACACCCTAGGGGCTGTGGTGAGACCAAAAGGCAGACCTCTGAAAGGGAAATGATTGGCTCCCAGCAGAAAGCATATATATCTCCTTGATCACCTGTCTATTTTGATGGAATAGTCTGCATCCTGGAGATCTACAGGGCACATCCAATCATACTTGTGCAGAAGAGGCAGGATGGACTTAACTGTAACCACACAGAACTTCATCTTCTTTACATATTTGTTCAAGTGGCTTAGATCCAATCTGGGTCTTTGGCCTCCTGTTTTCTTTAGCACTACAAAGGAGGAGGAATAAGTTCTGAATCCTATCTGTTTGGGTGGGACCTCCTGGTTGACTCTTTTTTGTAGCAGCTTTCATATTTCCTGAGCTGCATTTTCTCTCTGACTGGGTGGAATGTCAGGAAGTTTCCTTTTTTGGACAGGAGGAGGAAGTTAAAATGGTACGTAGTAACCTCTGGATATGATTCTTAGCACCCATGAATTTCTTATAATACTTGCTCAGATGTCTAGGTTCAAGAAAATAATTACCTCCGACTGCCTCCAGAGGTGGACAGTTGGGCAACCCTTCAGAAACGCTGATACAGCCTGTCAGAGAAGGAGCCTCTGAAACCCTGATGATGTGGACCCCCTGCCTCTAGGGTGACATCATCCATTGAATCTTGAAAAGATCCTCGAGATTTTCAGAACTAAATGTTCTTACCACCTCACTGGCTTCTAGAGAATGTATGCTGAGGCATAGAAAATTTTAATTCCTATGACAGACAAAGTCTTTCCTTCCTGCTCATTTTGGGTGAATGTATCCTTGAATGATGGCCCAAAGAAGAGCCATCAATGGGGACATTGACAAAGGATTCCACAAAGTCACATAGCCTCATATTAGGCATGCCTCCTAATGGTTATGCCTGAAGCGGCAGCTTATAAGGCACCTCTACTGCATGGTAGATCAGCCTCATTTATACACTGGAAATGGACAGAAGAGTGGCCAGCTGTGGAAAAAGCTTCTTGAGATCCTCTGCAGACATGGACTCCTAGAAAGTATTTGAAAGTTCCTTTGTTAAATCTCTCTGCAGAAGAATGAAGTGTGCCAGGTAGTTTCATGACCTCATCATGAAAGTAGCTGAGGCATACTCATGCTTTTCAGATCTGTCCATCGTTCTTGACTCCCTGTTCGGTGGACGGACAGAGCAGCTTTGTTCAGCAAGCTCCTTCTTGGTGGCTGCTGCTACAACTATGGCATCAACTGGGATTCCCTTGCTCCAGTGGGATCTACCAGAAAAGGGGAACTAGAAACTTGTATGGGCACTTAGGGATAGGCTCGACAGTGTCCGGTTCCTTCCAAGCCTGGTGGGAAACCAGGTCTATAAGTTCATCTGCTGTGCGGGTCATCCAAGACATTGATGGGCCAGCACTGAAAGCCTCCAGAAACAGGAGGAGGAGAGTGGGAAGACCACCCACCCTTCTGTTTGAGGATTTTAAGGATGTCTCCAAAGGAGATGATATCTGGTGGCAAATAGGGGATCCCACTCCCTCATCAAAATCAGTGTCTTCTGTGAGAGACTCCATGAGTGAGTCTATGTGCCTCCTCTTACACATTCTCTTCCTAGGGACCTCTTCCATGGGAGAAGTATTGGAATGGGGGGGAATCCCTCTGGGGAATTGGTGTGGAGGGTTCCTGGAACTGTCTGACCCTGAGGAGCAGATCTGATGGGCTTGGACTCGATGAGGACTGATGGTTAGGATCCGTGGCAAGACAGGATGGCTCTCTATGCAAAGAAAAAGCCCTTTCTACCACCTGGAAGGCTGACAGACCCGGAGGAAACTCGGGGCCTTAGCCGCTAAAGTCAGGGCCATCCCCAGATCTAAGCCTTATGGGGAGTATCAGATCAGAGCTGCCCAGGTTGGAGGCTCTGAGGGAAGGGATAGATCTGACAAAGTAGGAGCCGAACCCATCCCCTCAGACACCCCACTGACCTCTTGGATCAGAGACCTATTCTTATCCGAGGGTGTCGGAGCAGGACTGGTCAAGGACACTGTCAGAGTTGAGGAGAGAAGCTTCCTCAGACCCAACACAGAACCTGACAGCGATCTCACATCCCACAACTTCGAAGTTGTGGGTCGGATCAGAGAAGGAGAAAGAATTGGCTGGGCAACTGCACTCACAGATCCAAGAAAGGAGAGAACTGGTAGGACCCCATCTGGATCTGAGCCCTGAGAAATCTCTGCATCATCCTGTCCACACCTGCCTCTGTCAAACTCCTTAAACACCTGGAAGATGCTGTGGATGCTGGTCTGGAATGCTTCCTTGGCATCTGGAAGAGTTGTGTAGGTAGGGCCAGAGATACTGGTTTCAAGACATACTCTGGAGTATGAACTCCATAGGTTCTGGATCTGAGAAAGAGGTGGAAGGTAATGGAGAAACCATAACTTGAGCAGTGCCTGTCAGATCTGAAGAGGACTGTGGATCCAAAGGAGGCCTAAAGGACTTTGGATTCAAAGAGCTTGGATCCAAAACTTTCCTCATTTTTTCTAATGGCTTCGAAAAGACCCTCATGAACTTCTGAACAGCCCATTTCTTAGGATCTGAGGAGGAATAAGACTGAATTGGTTTGGAGGGGGTTTGAGCCCCAGAAGAAGCCAGTAGTAAACCTTTCTATATTAATTTGTTGCACCTGTCTGACAGGGCCCAAGGTTTAAATCAGAACTCAAATGTTCAGCCTCAGGCAATAGGCGCACTTCTTGTGGGCATCAGGGTTGGGAATCTTATGCCCACAAGACGTGCACTTCTTAAAACCAGTAGGTTTGTCAGACATGTTAGTTAGCAAAGTTCAGAATATATAACAATACCAGATGTAGGTAGGAGAAGGGCAGTACAACCTGAGGAAACAACGTGTTTAACGTGATCCAAAGAAAGAACTATAAGTTAGTACAGTTTTTTTTTAAACCTAGCAGGAGGGAAAAAAGGAAAGACCTGACTAGTAGTAAGAGAAAAAAACAAACTACCAATGTTGGAAAAATGTAGAAAGAGAAAACCCCCTGATGCCTACAAAAGCTAGAGAGAGAGAAAATTCTAGAGAATAAGCTTAACAGGTAAAAAATAAAGTTTAAGTAGATGCTTTATAAACAATTAGCCTTACTCAATTGCGAATCTGTAACCTCTGTCTTATCATGATGGAGGCAAATGAGATCTGAGAAGTTGGGGATGGAACAGAGCATTATGTGGAGATGGAGGAGCTTGAGAATTGGATCAGAAGTCTGGTATATGTGGCTGAGTTGGATCCTAGACCCATTTGTGAGGTAGAATGAAAAGGACATCGGATCCAATGTTTCTGACCTGCTAAATCATATTTTTTGTTATGTTATCAGACAGTTCTAGTATTGTCACATGTCTAAACACTGCTGGTTGTTATATCTTGGATTATGTCTCAGCTGCACAGCTATCTTCTCCTACATGTTAAACAGTCACATCAAAATACAGACTTAAAGTAATGTAACTATAGCTACCTAATACTCTGATTTATTAAAAAAAAGGCTTTTAAAATTGTTTGGATAACAACATAACGCCAGTAGATGAGTCAATATAGTCCAGATGGCTGCCACAGGTAGTCTTTGTTTGTGGGTTACTTTTTATAAGGTACAGCTTGGTGACTACCTGATGGTGAGTAGCTATAACGGGTTCCTACTGCGTTATTGCAGATGCATTTTGTCGAATGCGTCTTGATCGAATCTAAAAGAACAAAAATGCAAAATAGTGAATTGGCTTTTAAGCTTTCGCTTACATGGGGTCGATTAATTATCATTCGCTTTTGTAAACGTGCGATATAACTGGGAACTTGTCTGTGGCTTACTGTACAGGCTACTAACCAGCTGGATGGACAAGCTGAAGTAAGAGCTGGCAGTCTTGCAAGAGTGACTAGACAAGATATTTTAATGTCATTTTTAGGTCTGGTCCATATTATTGGACTTTGTGATCGTTGCTCAGCCTATAGACCTGATAGCAATTGCAAGCATTATGCTTACAGCAGTACAGATTGTTGGTTTGATAAATTTCCCTATGCTCCTTACTCTGTTATCTATTAAAATGGTGAAATGGTTATACACCTAAATGGACTGCGTGTGCCCTGGAGTCTACCTGCATTATACAGTTAAGCATCATATGTTTTCAATAATTTTGGTGCTCCACTAGGATGCCATTCCTACCACCTAGTTGTTGCTTGTGTGCAAGGCATTCCAGATTGTTTTGTACACAAAATTTAAATTCTGCCTTTACTGACTTAAGAGCAAAATAAAAAAAAAAAAAAAAAGAAATCACTAAAAGTATCACACTAAACAACACTATCTGTTGTGGACCTGAAATGCCCACTTTCAATAGACATAATTATAACCTTCATGTCTATTTCTTGACCACAGTTGTTTGCCACCTTAGAAGTCTAATTACAAGTTACAATACTGATGATTAGTTTTACCCAAGATAAGGTGCTCTCAATGTTCCTTCTAGTACACCTTAACTCAAATGACAGCTACAAACATAAGACTATCATAAAGCTAACTTTACCCATGGGCAACTATCCATTTGGAGGGTTTTTACACAATTACTAATGCAACTCATTAATAATTGTGCTTTAGTATATTTTACTATACAGTTTTCCATCTTCAAATACAAACCACTTAACAGTTTTTGACTGTAACTTTTAAGACTCATATAATATTTTATTTTAATTAGTGTACATTTATTTCTAACTTAGGACATCACTTAAAGTATTTTAAAATAATGCAGTACATTTGCCTGGGTACCAGTGGGAAGAGGTAACAGGGACCTCTTGATGTCACCCTACCATTTTGTGCCTTCTAGGATTATGCAACATATCATAATCGTGGAGTCTTCAGAAAGGAAAGAGCAGGAATGAATCATGAGTGATCTGCTACAAGGATTATCCAGATTACCATTAAGGCTGCATATAGGGGTCTCTATAAATCACACAACATCTTGTTTGAGACCATGTGCTATCACAGACATAAGTGGGATCTGCAACTTACTGGGTTAAAAGAGGTCACTGTAAATGAGGACATTGTCTCTGACTTGTAATAAGACGCACTGAATTTGCATTTGTAATGGAAACATGGGTAGACCTTAACTTTTGTCCTCACCTAGCACCTTTAATGCTTCTAGAAGTTTCTGTTTTACAGTTCCCTGGAAGAAACAATATTGAAGGGATAGTTATTAATTTTAAACCAGAGTGACTGGTTACCCAGGTTCACAGAGAAGAGGATACCATCACCTCTGAACATGCCATTGATCCAGGAACAAACTGTAGGTTCAGTCTCACCTTTCATCCACAAGATAGTGTGAAAGAGTTCCTACAAGAATTCACTGATTTTGTCAGTGACTCTTCACTACTACAATGGTAAGTATGTGATCACTTGCTAAAGCATTCCTCTTGATTATTAAGGAATTCAGGTTTATGCATGATATCCTCATGGAGTGGGTTTAGCATAATGATTAAGGTCTTCATCTCATAAACACAAGGTATAGGGTTTGATTTTGAGTTCAGGTATTGACTAGGCTTAAAAAGGCCGGTCAGGGAAATTAGCCTAATATTCGCCTATGAATCACTACTTCAGCAATCAAAAAGTCTTTTTAAGGCTTGATAATTAAATATGAGGGTTGACTTTGGATATGATGGAGAGGAAATAACCAGATTTCATGGTCTTATTACTATCTGGTCCATTTTGACTTCAAGCTGCCCGGTGTTATGCTCTCTAACCTTGAGCTGATGAAGTACAAGTTAAGTAAAGTAGTTAGTGAAATCTGTTGCCTGTCAGAAATCAGCTCCATCAGAATTCCAGTGTGGATGAGCCATTATGCATCAATTCGCCCTACATAGTGAATCACCTTCCACTGTGGTGATTCAAGAGCCATGATATGACCATGAACACTAAAATCTTAGAAGGAGAAAAAAAAGATGGAATACCAATGGAAATACACTTAACTTTTAGAGGGCAAACTGGCACTGGGGCTGTGTTACTCTAGGTTGTAATCAGAAAGCTCTCATACGAAGTCAGCTTTTCCCCAACTTTCTGCCCCTGTGAATTGGTCAGTTACCCTCTTCAGTGAAGTAGTGAGGCTGTGGAGTCTGGGCTGTCTTATCACTTGGAAAGCTCTTGTAGTCTTCAACTATGAGGCTGCTACTCAGTTTTATATGGATATGATGGACTTCATCCGGCTCATTATTAGTCCTAATATTCCAGGTGATCGTACTGATTTTTCAGTACAAAATCTTAACACTGGTCATATTGTGAGTTTCACTATCTTGATTCTTCTAAGTACAGCAGTAATTTCAAGTTTTCAATAACCTGCAGACTGGACCCTGATTCCACTTAGTTCATCCTATTTTGCTTGAGGTACTTGGCCGAGTCATAATCATAGGATTACAGGGTCATCTGTGACCCTCACCTAAATGCATCCCGAACTATTTTAATCCCCAAACCAAATAAAGACAGTACCAACCCTAATAATTATAGACCCATCTCTATCATTAATGTAGATATTAAAATTTTGGCAGCAATTTTAGCTTGTAGATTGAATTCCATGACTAATAAAATCATCTCTCCTGAACAATCAGGGTTTATAAACCAGAGACAAACCTTTGACCAGACTCTTACCCTAAATGCTATGTCCTCTTTGTCATTGATTAAGCATACCCCTATCTATGCCCTTGCAATCGACGCATCCAAAGCATTTGACAGAATAAACAAAGAATTCTTGATCTCGGTTCTACATAAAGTTAATTTCCCTGCACAGTTTATACGCATTCTTAATACCCTTTATAAAAATGCTTATACTACTTTACAAATAAACAGGTATAACTCCAAAAGGACCAGAAGAACTCAGGAAACCAAATGTCAAAATCTTCAGAATACACCATGGAACACTCAGAGAAAGAACACAGAAGTGGCATTAATCCATCTTTATTCAGTCTGTCCTGGTACCTCAGCTATTCGCCTTCAATGTGTTCTTTCTCTGAGTGTTCCATGGTGTATTCTGAAGATAACTCCAAAAGGATAATGATTAATAATGGTATCAGGCAGGGATGCCCTTTATCACCACTTTTATTTAACCTTTATATTGAACCTTTACTTTTACTAATTAAACAGAGAACATTCCATCATATTCTAAGATTATTTAATACTGAAATACCCCTATCAGCTTATGCAGATGATTTGAATATTTACTACTCTCTTCCCAACTCTGATATTAACAAAATTAATAGTGCTTTGCAAGCTTTCTCCAAATTATCGAATTATAAGGTGAATTTAGATAAGACAACGATCTTCCCAATTAACATTTACTCGCAATTACCTAGTGAAAGATCTCTACCTAGCATTAAAGTTAATAACCATCTCCAATACCTAGGAGTTTCCTTCCAAACAGATAGAAATTTACAACACCAAGGGGACTTTTCTAGATGTTGGGGCTTGATACAAAAGGATATGGAAAGATGGACTCAACTAAAACTCCCGGTGCTCTCGAGAGTAGCCATTATCAAAATGAACATTCTACCAAGACTACTGTATGTTCTGAATGCTACCAACACCCTGATTCATAATAAAGTCTTTAATAATATACACTCATCCCTATCGAAGTTTATATGGTACCCTAGACCCATCAGGATAAACTATAAAAAACTTGTTTACCCTAAAGATAAGGGGGGTCTAAGCCTTCCAGACTTTAGACTAATGTATGAAATAAATAGAAGCAGCAGAATAATTAATGTTGCAACCTTCAGAGAGGAACTGAATACTTGGTGTCCATCTTGGGTCAAACTCTATCACAATTATATTAAAACCCTTTCCATTAATCCCATGGCTCTACCATTCTTAGACATTTCTGCCAAAAGAAAGTACAAAATTCAAAATGACCTTTGGTCCCAAATCAAATGTACACAAAACTTGTTTAAATCTCTAGATCTACATTTTGCTTTTCACCTCCTCCAACCTTTACACCTTAATCCTAACATTAAACTAAATGAAAATTTGGTTAATTTGAATATGTTCCCACTGATCAAAAATAAAATGGTTCTGGACTTCTTTTCATGCAGGATGGAACATATTTCTTCCATCAGAAACAAGTTTAAACTTTCGACCAAATACACCATCATGATTAGACAACTAATGGACATTTGCAACAAATTCTGGAGGGATACTGATATTCCTGATCCCCAAATAGAGATGTGTAAGGTAATATGGAATCTACTAACTCGTAAAAAGAAAATGGTCTCTCACTCCTATAAAGTAATCTCAGCAATTAGATGCTCGAAAGAGGCTATACATTCTGATTTTTGGATAAAACAAGACCCCTCGATTTCCTCTAAGTCTATTGCCCAAGCCACTCAAAAATTTTCTAAAGCTATTCCTCTGCTAAAGTTCAGGTATACCCAACTTATGATAGTAAATAACACATACTATACCCCTACCTTACTAAACAAGATGTACAATGAAGTCCCACCCTTTTGCCAATTTTGCCCTATGATGAAAGCAGATATTATCCACATCTTTTGGAGTTGCAAATGCTCATACAGACTTTGGTGTGCCCTCAGAGTCAAATTAGAAAAAATGGGTTATGAAAAATCTACGCTTTCATGGCAATTCGCCCTCCTTCATATACCCCCAGTAGGCATAGACATTAAGAATACTCATTTTCTAATAACATCCTTTATGCTGATAAAATACTATATCACCCTAAATTGGAAAGCTAGATCGACCCTGTCATGGAATGGACTTAAACAGATAGCTGGGAAGCATTTTTCTGCTCACAAATATTTGTGGTATTCCATGAGGCTAAATCCTTCACAGAGGGATACATGGAAAATGGTGTATGAATGTATTCTAACATAATCACACAGCATTCGAACCTCCTGTTTAGGAGCTCTAACTAGATGGGCTTTGTATATAGTTAGTATATGTAGAGGAATTTCTGTTTGTACATATCTTTTAGTCATGTTGTTGGATATGATTTGTTTTGTTACGATTAAAAAATCAATAAAAAGATTAAAAAAAAAAAAAGGATTACAGGGTCATAGCAAGTTACTAGGCTACTGGCCCTGCGGCCCTTATAAGCCTAGCCAAAAAAATAGACCATGTTCCCTCAAGTCAGTACCCAATGCCTCTGTCCAGCAGGGACACAGGTTGAATCCCAGGGTTATATTTTCTACTTCCCATCCAGGACAAGCAGTACCCACCCATTTCTCTAATATGCTGGTCTTGGAATGGGTAGTGACTCAAAGAGAGCTACCATATTTCCTAAGCCCATGCACATTGTTCCAACTTCCAGTGTCTTTATCAATGAGCTCCCAATGACCCTCCTCTATCCTGGTCATTACCTCTTAAATGGAACACTGCATCTGTGCATTCTTCTTCTGCAATCACTGCTAGGCCTGTCTTTGCAAGGTTTTGTCTTGAGACAGAGCCCATCTTCTCCAAATTCCTATTTCATCATCCAGTCCCCAACCTAATGCTTCTTGTGATCCAAGTTCACAACCACTATCAACCCTTATGTGCATCCTAGCATTTAACTACCTGTCCTCTGTCCCCCTTTTCTATGCCTTCTTCCCTTTGGACTCCTTGTATCAGGAAATACCTAGTTTAACCCTCTATCTCTCCTTTACAGGACATTACCTGTCTGTGACACTTGGGGTCCTTGGAATACAGCCTGCAAAAACCCAGCCCAGCAGCTCATTACACGGTTATCCACTAGCTCACTCGGAAACACCAGGCATCTACTATAAAGGACAACGGCAGGTCTCACTGAATTTAACTTTAGCTAAAGAGTCCGAAGCAAAGTCTTTTACTGTTTACTTGCAGTTTGCACTGTAGTTAGTAACTAACCAGAAACTGCCTTACACCCCACTTTCTCATAACAACTTTCCTGGCTTTTTCTGTCACCACATTTAAATTACTAATAATAACTACCATCCCCTCTAAGCACTCCCTACTTGCTTTGACCGTACCTTCTTACTAACCAAAAGCTTCTCTGTATACTTCTCACAGCACCAAGTACTTACTTTCTCCATCAATTGTTTTTTTTGAGCATCCTTGCTTTGCTCGTCCAGCAGGTGTAGCCCCACTATGCCTGGGTTCACTTCACTCCCCTACCCTACCCCCAGTTCCCACTCACCCCCACTGCACCCACATTTATCTTTACATCTCGCCGCACCTATCACCTCATTACCCAATCATAAACACCTGCTCATATCATCCAACTATCCTGCTTAACCCCTCTCACAGTTAAAACTCATTCTCCACTCTCCCTATCACTGTTCCACCAACTATCACCCCCAAACCCTACCCTTAACAAAGACTACAGTTCACACAAAGCATATCAACATGCTAATAATACATATTTATTCTCTAATTATAATATAAACAATTTTTCTTCTCACCTATTACCATACCCACCTACATGTAACTTCATATTATGCAGCTACTGCTGCCTTTCACTATAACAGTCAATCACTATAACAGTCAATCTCACTTCTCAAGCTCTTCCTCTGTCCTCACCCTATCACCCACTGACTACTCATACTTTAAAATAGTACCTCACCTCAACTATTCCAGACCCTCCCTAACATTCAATAGACAAATCACAATACTCTTGCAGTCCATTATCTACATTGTCTCTAAATTATCTTGCTGTGAGGATGATCATCCTAACCCCGGACCAACTACACCTTCTAACCTTCCCATCCCTCAAATTCTCCATCTCTCCAGTAGCGTAAATCAACTTCCTATTAAAACAACTGACCTACTGTTTTTAAATATAAACTGTAGAGGTATCTCCAACAAAATCCATGATCTACATGCCTATCTCTCATTATACTTTCCAGACATAGTGGCTATAACTGAGACTTGGCTAAAGCCACACATCAATGACAATGAAATTATTCCTCCAGGATACAATATACTAAGGAAGGATAGAAAGGACAACAAAGGTGGTGGCATTGCTATACTATTTAAGAACCACCTCACAGTGCAGGCATTAAGCATAAAATATCCCTCTGTTGACAATTTATAAATAATGGTCACCCAACTGAAACTCAACTCCAAAAAACTATTAAACATAATTGGATGCTATATACACCCCAGCAACAATATACTCACTCTAGAAAATCTACTCCATTGGTTCTGTTTATCTCTCCGAAATGAAACCATCATTCTGGGTGATTTTAATATTGATTGGCTAGCCTGTAACTCCCCCACTCCAACAAATCATATTAACCTCCATGGCTTTACCCAAGCCATCCAAATACCAACAAGAACTGACAAGGCAACTAACAGGGAATCAATCCTTGACTGGATTCTAACTAATAAACCACTCCACCCATCTCTTGCAGGATACCTCCCTGATGGTCTATGAAACCATCTACCAGCTTTCCTTTTATGACAACATAATCATAATACCAAAAGCGCTGTCTACCATTTCATTAGAAGCAAAAAGAACTTTAACCTCATCAATTTCACTGTATAACTAAAACATTGCAACTGGGCACCCCTGAAATACCTGGAATTAAACGAGGCAGTTACTTTAATACCACCTTTATAAATGCATTAGATCTTCATGCCCCTCCCAGAACAAGAATCAGATCTAATCCCAATCCATGGCTTACCCAAGAAACCAAATTCCTCCTCAAGAGATAAAGCATGAGATCACCGGAATACTGTTAAGTCCCCATCTGCAAAACAAAAATATCAGGAGCTTAGAAATAAATCTAAGAAACTAGTAAAACTTGACAAAATTAATTACTACTCCAGCCTTTAAATCAAGCACCAACATCACCCTCAAAAGTTTTGGGCAGCCATTAACAAATTACTACTACCAGGCAAAATTGGTACTCCCTCTCCCACCATAGTAAATGACTCAGACAGCATTGACACTCAATTTAACAAATTCTTTACTGAGACAATCCTAGCCAACCAACAGGAAAATCAACACACACCCTTCCTTTGAACCCATCATTACTCACACAAAGAATAGCTCCTTCCAATTCCAGGCTGTCTCTACAGACAGGATAAAAAATTACCTCAAAAAATGAAAGCCCAGTACTCTGGTTGCTGAAAAATTATCAGGGGAATTCCTAAAGACTGCTGCCGATGCAGTGACCTACTCTATAGCCATTCTAATTAATAACTTTACAAGCCATCATCCCTGAAATGTGGAAAATATCTCATATAATCCCCCTACATAAAGGAGGTAACTCCACAGAACTTACAAACTACCAGCCTATACTATCCCCTTTAGCAAAATTCTTTGAAAACTGCATACACTTCCAAATGATAGATTAGTTGCATAGACACAAACTCCTGTCAAACACTCAGCACAGCTTTTGACCATTCCATAGTACCACTACTACCCTCTTGTCCTTCTCCAATACAGTAAACTGTCATAGAAACAATGGTAAATGTGTTTCTGCCACCTTTCTTGACCTTTCAAAGGCCTTTGATATGGTTAGACATGACATTCTTATCAAAGAACTATCTGAATTAGCACTCTCTTAGCCCTGCATAGCCTGGTTCCATAGCTATCTAGCTGGCCATCAGCAAGCAGTTCTGTGGAAACAAGAACTATTTCCCCTTCTTCCAGTCACTCTTGATGTTCCCCAGGGTTCCATATTAGGCCCATTGCTTTTCACCCTCTACACCAATAAGCTCTATTACTCCACTGCCAATGCATCTGTCATACAATACACAGATGATTCTATGTTAATTTGTGCATCTTCCTCACTACAGGAATTTCACAAATCAACACAAGAATCTTTCCTCTCTATTGAAGCATAGGTATCCAATATCCAACTCATTCTAAACCCTGCTAAGACCAAACTTCTGCTCTTTAAACCTACTAGGTCCACCTCATCAACTACCATGTTTATTATCATATCCAGTAACAAAACTGCTATTTCTCCCACACAGCACACCAAACTCCTGGGCTTAGAGATTGATAACAATCTAAGATTTGATATTGACATCTCCCTGACCATCAAGAAAGTCCACAAAAACTAGGTATCTTCTATAGAAATAGACAATTCCTTACACATCAAACAAAAGCTACCATAGCCCACACTCACCTTATTTCTACCCTTCTCTATGCCTCACCTATTCTTACCTACCTTAGAAAAGCAGACCTAGCTAAACTTGACTCCTGCTACAACAAAACCACTAGATTTGCCTCTGACCCCCCATTTAGATCTCACCCCTGCTCATCCTTGAAGCAGCTCAACTAGCTGGAACTTCCTCAACTCTTACATTACAATCAACTCTCTCTGGCCCATAAAATTCTGTATCAACCAGAAAAAAACCCTGCATTACAAAACCTACATTCCCACATAGGAAGTTATACAAGAACATTTAACTAAATAAATTGCTCAACATGTATCACAAGTAATCAGAAAAGCAGTCACACCCTTCCTGTGTTAAACAATAGAAATTATTTATTCTTAATCACAAGTGAACAAAAGTACAATGTCCACAGGGAAAACTACTCATCAAAATATTACCATCAATAGTTTGATTTTACTCTAAAGTACCAAAATTTGAAATACGATGTTGATTTAAAATTTGTGGAGTAGATTGATCTCTAACTCCTTCATAATCACTGCAACATCCTTATCAGCCACTAATATGTACCAATATTTATGATTCAAATTAACAAAATAATCAGTACTGGAACCATAAGTAGTAACCAAAGAGAACTGAGATGTGGAAATATCTATAAACCAAATTGATTTTTAATTGAATTATATGTTATAGAGCTCCATTCTTGTTTGCATCCTCTGTTTAAAAATATATGTGTTAAATCAAGTGCTTGTCATTTAAAATCCTCTTTCATTGAACAAATGTGTTTAATCCTAAGAAGCTGTGATGTGAGAATGTTCTTAATTGTATGCGACAAATGATGACTCCTAGCATCTAATAAGGAAATCTTGTGAAAGGGCTTCCTATACAAACTCATCTGTATAGTGCTGTTAGAAGCCTTATCAACTTGTACATCAAAAAAGCTATATCTGTCTGACTATATTAAGCACTAAGCACCAAGCTTCATTTACATTCATTTAAATATGGCAAACATTCCTTATGATCTAATATATCCAAAGTCCACACAGGTTAACAATCAGCTAAAAATCTACACCACATGTACTTGGCATAGGCATGTAGACTGTGGTTGGTATGATAAATCTAAATGTTTTCCACATAAACCATGAACAAATCTACATATATGGAGAGGAAAGAAGCTCTCACAGCTGTACCCTTAACTTGTTAGTAACAATCCTGATGAGAATAAAAAATATTCTTAGTTAAATCATGTTCGGTTAAGTACAACAAAAAGGTACTAAAACCAGGTGGATATATTTCTGCTAATAATAACCAATATTTAAGTTAATAAACCAGCCCTAAGCGGTATATTGGTATATAATGATTTAACATCAAAAGTTACCATATACCAACTACATTCCATCTGACAATCATCCACAATTTGTGAAAACTGAGTGGTGTCTTGTAACCAAAATCTTATAAGGGGGTAATGTTGTTGTTGTCGTCTGGCTTTTCCCGGTTAGGGGTCGTCACAGCGGAACTCCGATCCGCTAATGATTGGCAGTAGATTTTCATGAACGCCGAGGTGCCAGCTCAACGTTCAACCTTCAATGAAGGCACGCCCATTTACGCATGTCTTTCAAATGCCCACCCAACCGTGGGGAGGACATGCAGACTCTACACATAAGGCACTCCCCACACTCCAGCTGAGAATCGAACGGGAGAACTTCTTGCTGTGAGGCAACAATGCTACCGCTGCAATACTGCGGAATAAAGATTTTAAATATTTCATAAGAAATACTGAGAATGCTTTAGTCCAAAAACCTTTCCCAGACACAATGGGTTTCCCAGGGGGATTACACGGATCCTTGTGTATCTTTGGTAACATATAAAAATATTGCATCTTAGGTTCACTAACCAACTGATGCCATAACTTTTTTTTGGAAATAATTCCTTCCTCACATGCCAAACTTAGACATTCAGCAGTCTCAGACTTGCATTTTAATAGTTGGATCTAATACCATTTTATAAAATATGGCATCTGACAATTGAGCCAAAGCTTCCTTATTATAAACTTCACTATTCCAAAAACTACAGTGCCCCATTTACCTGCATTTTTAATAATAACATCAGAATTTCTCTCCAGTGTCTGTAAAGAATTTGTCTGAACCCTAGATAAATTCTCCTACATCAAATGTCTGTTAGGCCGATTAAAATGTAATTCTTTAATAATATTTTTTTCTAAACCAGCCACACATTTATTAGAAGGTGAAACAAAATTAGGCGATTTGAATTAAAACTCATCTGTAGCCTGGTAAAAACTGCCCTTAAAATAAACCCAAAAATTAATCAATCAACAAAAAATGTTTATATCATTAACCAACTGGGTTTCATGTTCTAATGTTGTCTGGACAAACTTCAAACCTTTATTTAACACAGAAATATCAGTTTTAGATAGACATACTTTCAAAATATTATGAATTAAATCATTAATGTCATTTTAATTAGATTGTTCATTAATTGTTGTAACAAAATAATGGTTTGTTGATTGTTTTCAATTTTGCAGCTACCACTCCTTTTTTTGCTGACAATAATATCTTGTTTTTGGCAAGATATATCCCTTTTTTGAGCTAGGAGAAGCTGAGGAAGTGACAAACTTGGAGGCAGGAACAACATCTTTCTTTTGTGAAGTATTAGATAAATCCAAAGACTTAGAAACACTCTGATTCAAAAAACATTTGCGCTTACATTGCTTGTTAGTTTTAACTTTTTCAACTGTTTTGGTAACATGGACAGCTTTTTTATCATTCTTCCCAGAAAACTGTTTGTCCAATTTATAATCATTGAGGTCCATTTTATACTTACTCATTTTTCTCAATTTCAGTTCATTTTCCAAAGTATATAAACCAACAGAAATTTTCTGATACAGTTACTGAAATTCAATATGTTGTTGATATTTTGGCACCTGAATACCCAAGTCATTAACACACTTCTCTTGTAGCACCACCAGTCTTTCATAAAAAACAGTCAATACATTCATAAACATAGCTGATGCAGCCCACTGAACTGACTGCCACTGTTTACTCAAAATATCATCTGCTTTAAAAACATTAGATTGAATCATAATATGCAAATCCTGGGATGCAATTTTCACTGACCTATATACCTTAAGCAGTCATAAACGCCACACTGTGCCATGTAACTTTTTTATGCATGGTTTTTAATGTTGGTCTGAAAAAGTGATTTAAGTGATCGTGAAAGCGCTTACCATTTTATTTATTTTAATAGACAGTTGTTTTCCATAGCCATGTTGTGTTGGCACCAATTTTCTTTTATTCTATTTTCATTAAGCTCTAATAATTTCTGTAGGTGCTGGATGCCCATATTGAAAAAGAATATTAAGTCATCTATGTCTAATATATGTGATCACATGTTCACGAAAATATTATGACAAATATGTCTACTTCAAAACAGCCCCCATCACAAAATTCACATAGGTGGGACAAATTGGGTACCCATTACTGTATCTTTAATTTGCAGAGAAAAGTTTTCATCAAATAAGAAATTTATTTCTAAGGCAGATGTTCAATAGTTTTACTGCAAAGAACCCCTGTCAGAAAGTATCTTACTGCTTTAAGTCCATGTTTCATCAGAATAGCTGAAAGTAAACTCACACTAGCTACGAAAACAAAATACATGCCACGCTGTGAGGTAAAACAATCAATCTTATTAAAAATCACTCCAATCTCTTACTTTATATTTTTAACATACTGAAAAAAAATAAGAGTTAAAAATTCCCAACATTTGTCATGAGACTTCCATACCCAGAAATTATCCATCTTCCTGGTGAGTTTCTCATATTTCTGAGTGGGATGTACAGATACTAAAATGTGCCTATTTTAGCGTTATAATGCATTTGACATTTCAGATTCATTAAACAATCCCCCAAGTTCACCACTTTCATAAAACAAAATCTCCAATCTATCCATCAGATAAATTAGAATATTTACAAGTTTATACGTAAATGTGAAATTTAAAATGAGTCTAGCAAATTTTAACAGATTGGTAAACATTTAAAGTAATATTTCTGCCTTTACCTGAATCTTAATAATTAACTTTTTATTCTGACTCAGACCCTTCAAAACTAGTCACAGCATTTTGTTTAAATTCAGAGTAGTGCCCCATTATGAAATATGTGCAAAGGGAAGTCATTTCATATTTATTAATGCCATAAAAGTTCCTAAGACTCTCATTACCAAACTTGAGAAAAGAAATTTACAGTATAAGATAATTTAGAAAGGTCAAACACATTACGGGTATCTTCACAAGAAAAAAAATGTCTAGATTTTTAGCATCATTTAACTCTGGTTCTTCAGAATAACTGCTTACAAATGAGGTGAATCAACAATTTCATTACTAGCATAAAAAAATTACATAAAAAAATGAAACTTTCTACATAATTTATAAAAATCCCGACCAAGAGTTTAACAGAGATGAATTAACCCCCAAACCCATTCTTTCTTTCTAGGAAGCTTCCCTCTAAATAATTAATAAGGAATCTTCACCCAGAAAGAAGAAACCCTGAACTCTGTGCCCAAAGACACCTACCTGGGGATTGAGCCACCTTACTTAAGGTTAAGACCTGAAAACTCTATTTAAGTTATAAATACTGTATTTTTGCGCTCTGGGTCTAAAGGTACCTCTAGTTTGTACCCCGTAGCTTTCTGACTCCCTATAACTAACTAAAACCCAAGGAACAGCCCTAGCAGTTAGAATGCTAATATTTAACCCAGTTTAAACTCTTGCACATAGTATTTTCCCTAGGTTCTCCCTCACTAATAGTCTAAAACCCATGCACCAGTTTTACTGAAAATCAGGTTAAGTATATAGTTCTACTTTAACTTCTATTTTATTTTAAATAAAATAAGTACATAAATAATACATAAATAAGTAAACATATTTTTATCTAACACAATTACTTACCTTAGCCCACCACTTGTTTGAATGTGTGAGCCCTGCTCCACTCCCGTCCCTGCCCCCAATTCTCACCACCCCCAGTACCTCTACATTTATAGGTACTTAGCCACATCCCTATTACTACAACCTATCAACTTTTCTATCATTACTCCCTCCCTCCTGACCTTACTCCCTATCAACTTTCAACTATCACCACCTCTCCACCCACCTTACTTCCTTTCATACTTATCCAATCTTCTTCTGTTTCTTTTATTTTACAATAGTTAACCACCTAACTACTCACTGCCATGTTACAATACTCCTTACTACCCACCCTCCTTGTAACCTATAGCCTTACTTTGTATGAAAACCAACAGCTCACCAGGTACCAATTCCCTGTAGGACACACTATGCCTCTAGATAAAAAACTACCCATCTTCCGTTATACATTAAACCAGGGCACCAAACCAGGACACAATTTATCTTCATTCTCACTCCTACAGCGTAATAACCCCCAGCACATCAGTACTAAATCCAAATTATACAACAAACTTTTAAACAAACTCAAGAGGCTCACTACTGAGTACAGACTTAGCCTTATACTCAGTGGAGACATACACCCTAACCCAGGCCCAACTACTCCCAACTCACCTTCTAACAGTGACTGTTACCACAATAACATAATCAATAGACCAACTAACTCCCTCTTGGTATGTCATCTTAATATTAGGAGTATTAACAAAAAAGTACATGAACTGCATGCCCTCCTAGCTGTCTATTCCCCTGAGATACTATGTCTATCTGAGACTTGGCTAAAACCTTCCACTACCGATAATGAAATTCTACCACCTGGGTATAATCTACACAGGCTGGATCGGGCTTCTAGGAAAGGGGGGTAGTAGCTGTTTTCTATAAATCTGAGCTGAATATAACCACAGAAGTAATTCAACCACCTCAGATCAATAACTCTGAAATACTAGCTACCAAATTTCAACTCAACAAAAATAAAAGCATTAACATTATTTGCATGTACATTCCCCCAGGTAACAATGTAGCCACACTCGAAGACACTTTTCACTGGCTATCCTCTCAATATCCCCAAGAAACCATAGTCATGGGAGACTTTAATATTGACTGGGGTTCCTGTTCCTCAAAATCCCCCTCCACCCACATCAACCTCCATGCATTCACTCAAACCATAGTCACCCCTACCAGATTAGGCAAACACATCCAAAAAGAAAGTATACTGGATTGGATACTTGTAAATAGTAACCCCCAAATGTACACTGTAGGTACCCTCCCCAATGATCTAAGTGATCATCTTCTTACCTACATAGTTAAACAAAAAGACATTATCCCACAACAACCCTTGCTCAGGAAAGTTAGAAGCAAAAGGGACCTTGACCCTGACAAATTTCAACTGGAACTTAACTCCTGCAACTGGTCTAAATTAAAGCATCTACCCTTAGAGGAGGCTGTCACCTATTTTAACAATAAATTTCTTAAAATTCTAGACTCACATGCTCCTGCCCGCCTAAAGTGAACAAAAGGTAAAAACGTACCTTGGCTTTCTAAAGAGTCAAGACTAAAAATAACCTGTAGAAATAAACTCTGGGCTACCTGGCACCATACCAAAGACCCCCATGATCATAATGAATACAGGCATGCTAGGAATGAAACTAAAAGACTTGTCTTACAACATAAAAAACATTACTATTTTAGGTTACAGATGACTAATCAGAACAATCCTCAAAAGTTCTGGGCTGGGATCAACAAGTTACTGCATCCTGGAAAAACATCGACACCTAGCCCAGCTGCCAGCACTAATAAACCCCCAGAAGAGGTCGCAAATAGTTTCAACCATTTCTTTACTGAGACTATTCAAGCTCTTGCCAACCAACTACCTCCTAGTTCCCCTGACTATAATACCACTAACTCTAATAGCCAAAACTTATTCAGCTTTAAGCCTGTGTCAACTTCCTTTAGCTGCAGTCTGATCAAAAAACTAAAATCCACCACACTCTCTGCAGACCAACTCCCAGCTGAATACCTGCAAATGTCAGCAGATGCCATTGCCTATCCAATCTCTATTCTAATTAATCACACCATATCAGAAGCCAACATTCCTATCGTCTGGAAAACGTTCTGTGTTATTCCCTTACATAAAGGAGGTTCCTCTACTGAATAATCAAATTATAGGCCCATAGCCATACTCTCTCAACTTGCTAAGATTATGGAGAAATGTATACATAAACAATTCATGCAACACCTAAACCAGAATCACCTTATGGCCGATACCCGGCACGGCTTTCGCCCACATCATAGTACTACCACAGCCCTATTGTCCTTCACTAACACCATTAACAATAACCGCAACAATAATCACACTTCTTTTGCCCTCTTCTTGGATCTTTCCAAGGCATTTGATATGGTTGATCATCAACTTATGATTAATACGCTGCAAACCCTCTGCCTAGATCCTAAAGCCCTTCTTTGGTTTACATCCTATCTTAATAACAGACAACAGGCTGTCCTCTGGCAGAATAAGCTCTCTAGTCTATTACCAAACACTACTGGAGTACCGCAAGGCTCCATATTAGGACTACTACTGTTTTCCATTTTTATTAATGACCTGCCTACTATTATACCAAACATCAGCTGTATCCAATACGCTGACAACTCCACTCTGATCTGCTCAGCTGTATCTCCCACTGATTTAAAGACGGATACCCAGTCTACATTCACTTCCATAGAAAATTGGCTCACCAAGCGTCGTCTACTACTTAATCCTAAAAAAACTAAAATACTCGTATTCCCACCAACCCAAAGGTCTGTACCCTTCTCCTTCACCATAAATGCAAAAGACGGGACAGTAATTTCCCCTGACCCCAGTACAAAATTACTAGGTGTCATTATAGACAATAACTTATAATTTGATCACCATGTAAATCAGACAATCAAGAGCATCAATAAAAGACTTGGGTCACTCTATAGAATCAAAGCCTTCCTCACCCCTCCAGCTAAAATAGCCATTGCTCGCTCCCACCTACTTTCGACACTCCTATATGCCTCCCCCTTCTAACCAATATAAATAAATCTGAACTTAATAGACTAACAACCTGTTATAATCACATTGCCAGGTTTGCTACAGGCCTGCCATTCAGAACCCACCACTGCATCAATCTCAAACAGCTTGGATGGCTGGAATTTCCTAATCTTATCAAGTACAATCTGCTGATAAAGGCTAACAAAACCCTCTACAACCCAGATAATACTCCAGCCCTTAGAAATTCTATCCTCCCCCATAACAACACGCGACTGCTCCGCTCATCTAATAAGCTACAAATCCAGACAACTAAAATTAACAATGCTGCTGGCATGGCCTTATTTGCAAACTCTATAAGTAGAATATGGAACATACTTCCAGCTGGCATGACCATGCTCTCCTCTCCATGCCAATTTAAAGCCACAATTAAACAACATCTGGCATTAAACTGACTATGTCACTGTGACAAGCCTGGCTAAGCCTACAACATGAATGTAATTTACTTAACTAATAGCTATTGTTAACTTCTCCTGACTATGACCAGGGTAATTCCTATCCTGTATACTTGTCTATTCAATGCTTAACTATGTACTTTAGGAAATAACCTACATGTAAATTTGTACTATTTTAGTCTGAATGTATTTTTTTATCTGCGTTTTTATTTTTATCTGCATTTCTATTTTAATTTTATTTTTATTTCTGTTTTTTTTCATTTTGTGTTGTACTTGTATATGTTTGGAGCTTATCTCCCCGGGTCTCCGCTGTAAATGGACTTTGATCCAGTTGGACTATCCCGGTCAACAAATGTAAAATAAAATAAATAAATAAAATAATAAATAATAAATTCTTAAGATAAGCTATAGCACTGTGGAACAGGAGTTTTATTCAATTTCTGAGCAAATTCAGATTGCTAAAATTATGATTCTGCCTAAGGTTCTGTTTGTGCTTCGGCATATACTGCAAGCAGCATTCAGCAGGATTTTGGAGATAATATAAACAGTGGTGGGGTCATTCCTGAAGAATAAAGGTTCACTTAAAATTAGGAGAAAGAATCTGTATGAAAAGGTAAGGGGGTTGGGCTTTCCCTTCATTTAAACACAACTGAATTGCTTGCTTGAACAACACCATTAAAGGAGTCAGAGGCTTAGGAAAACCTATATTGTGAAATTTAGAATTAAGTGTTATTTGTTGCAACAATTTCATCTACATGTGATCTACACTGCAATCCAAAATATGGAATCCTAGAGGAAAATAATTATGGGTAGAAAGGGAAGAATAGAAATGAAATAGGATCTCCTTACACTTTTTAAATTCAAGATTATGATGCCATCCATTAACCACTTTAGAAAATAAACATGTTTACTGAAAAAGATGTGTTAAGGCAGGGTGTATGACAATTATGGATATACAGAACATCTAGAAACTCCTTCCTTTCCTTGTGGTTTGAGAGAGAGTGAGTATAGTTCATATACAATGGTGGAATTATTTACAGCTGGAACAGTTCACTGCCTCCTTGGTAAGTGTAAAGTGAGTAACAGATATTCCATTCCAGTCTTAACAGGATAGATTAGAACTAAGATATAAAGAGTCCATTCCAAATGGAAACGCAAATGAATATGTTTATGACAGGAGAGAAGATTTCTGTGGAGGAACAGGACAAAGGACTTCAAATGTTTTCCATGTATGACATTCCTGAATTTTCAATCCTCAGATCATCAGAGGCATTATACAAAAAATGGAGTGGAGAAAAAAACAGAACATGTTGGCACTGTGAACAGAACAATGCACACTTTTTACATATGGTATGGCTTTCTCCTGTAGTTAGAGTATTGTAGTCTCAGGTTATACATTGTATTACTTATGCAACTACAAATGTGATCCCCCTGAGAAAATGTTACATTTTGGCTGTTAAGGCATTCTTAGAATACCTCAGATGATCTGCTGCTGGACTGCATATGTCATCATTACAGTGTTGTTGGTCATTTTCAAGGAATGGAAGAGATGGCATCACAACTAGGTTCAGCAAATCATACTCTGGGTTATAATCTCAAAAACTGGCACTTTTCTAATATACAGAGCAGGGGTCTATATTTTTGCACTGTATGGATAACCAACTTTCAGACTCATGAAATGTTTTTGTATATGATTTATATGAAATATGATTGTTGGAATGTATTAGAACTATTAGATATCACTTCTCTAATTTAAGGACATGAAGTAACATATTTGGGGGTTATCTGAAAGACTGAAAAGGTATAGTATTCTTGGGCTATTAAACTGCTCTTGTCATGACTTACCACTTGTTAAGTAGAGACTAACTTTTCATATCCTTGATATTTTCTTAATTCTGGATTAATTAATAAAGGTCCTTGTTTAAAAATATATAAAAACATTCCAACTACAACTTGGGAAACTGGGGCAAAACAAAAAGTACAACCTGAGCCCCAGATTTCAGCCCTCAAGTTTACGATCTGATAAGCTTTCTGCAAAAATATTTTTTACATTATTTTTGTTGTCATTAATAACACTAGCATGACCAGCTACAATACTGCAAAGGTACAATGACAATGGTAAATTAATTGCTGAAGGCACAAAATCATCTTCTAAACATTTTGCTTCTACCAAAGTGGTCACCTTCTTGAGACTGTTAATGTTAATGCTTTTTAAGATATTGCAACATTACTGTCCCCTGGAAGGCCTCATGCCTAGGTGTAAGAAGTTTATGAATTCTCCATACAGCTATGTCCTGTCTTACTGCTTTATTATGATGAATACAGCACTGGGCTGAGAAGGTGGGTATACAGGGCAGAGAGGGAAACAGAATAGCATGTCTGAATTATTTTGTTGTGAGAAATAACTACATTTTGCATGCACTGTTTGTCTACTTGTTTTAAGCAATAAAAGGTGCTACTGGCTGTTAGTTTAACATATTTAATCTTAATTAAAGCCCAGGCTATAGCAAGATCTTATATGTTAAGTAAATACCAACATACTCTAATTTGTCTGGGAAGCAGACAATGTTAGACTAACAGGAGTAGAGTGGGAGGAATAGAACATTTGCTGGGGAAGACAGGAGAGGGACATAAATGCACATCCCAAATGCAGTGGTTGAATTGATTAACACTAAATAGAATAAAGTTGTTAATTTGGAATGTCAGTGAAGAATCAACCAGTAGTGAAAGCCTTGCAATAAACTCATTTGGGAATGCAAGAGCATAACAGATTAGGCAGTATGGGATATTTATTAGAAGGCTTCAACTTGTTTCCAAGGAAAAAGGAGGAGAAGATTAACGGATACTGGAGTGGGAGGGTCCCATGGGTATTCTCCACAAAGTGATATTGTGGAGCTGTGTCTTACATTAACTCAAATGACGGAGTTTCAGGAAGGGCTTACCCTGCTTATGTGGACTGGAATTTGCTAAATAGACCAACAGATGTAGAGCTGGGTCTTAGGAGGCTGGGTTTATCAAAGATGGATAGATTCTTTACATGTTCTAAGAAGGTAAGGTTCCAGGATACTTACCATTTGGAATTCATTGTAAAAAGATAGGGTTCTACGTTACAAAGCAGAAATGTATATGCCTACTTTTCATGAAAATATCGGGCATGGTCTAAGCTTGCTAAGATTTTAATAAATGAGAGACAGACTATTAAAGTTTGAAATAAATATTACCTATTTTATTGGATCATGCACTCATGTTATTAATTGTGCAGCTTGAAATGGGTGGGAGACTAGGCAAAGGTGATTCCCAACAAACATACTAAAAAAATAGCAAATTAAAAGGGGGTTTACAGAAAAGTTACAGCCATATGTTGTTAATGAGGACCCTACAGATGAAAAGGAGAGGGATAGAAGAGGTTTTAACACGAACAGTGCCAGTTGGAGTATCTTAATAGGAAATAGATTCTAGAAAACTCCAATAAATATCTAATATTTCATTCTGATGAAGTTTCTGTGGGTGAAATGAAAGCACTTATTTGGTGTGGATATTTTGTATTAAACTTTATACCATATTGGTTTGGTTTGGCTTGGCTTTGACTTTGTCTACAGATGTATGGATCTTTACTGGCTTTCTTTTCTGCACTGCTGTGGAGTTTTGGTATCTAATATTTTGATAATTCACTAAAAGCTAAAAGACCCTTGTAGTAAAAAGTCTAGTAACATAAGGATGAGAAAATGGTGTTCATGAGTAGAAATTTTGTGGAGATTATACTAGAGTGATTGAACAACTTTTTTACCAGAAGCTGTGTACATCAGAACTTACTCAGGATACCAGTCTAGGAGACATACTGTTTGAACAAAATTAGTCTACCTCATTTGGGACCTGAACAGACAGATTCATTTATAAGCTCAATTTCTGTGTCAGAGCTAAAACTGGTACTGCATATGCACGTGTAAGGTAAACCCCTAGGTCCTCTGAGGCTGCCTACTGAGGTATGGGCACCGTGTGTGGAATAACTGATCTCTGTATGGATGAACTAGATGAACAAAGTGTTATGGGGGGAGGCTATTCCAGAAACTTGGAACGCCAATTAAATTGGTAATCCCAAAGGGGAAGGATTTGATGTTGTCATCCCCACACAGACCAGTATCAGTACTATAAAATAATCAAATCCTTGTTAACAAAAGCAATGGCCACATTAATAACCCAATATATATATAACGAACTGTGTGGGTTTGTGGATGGGTTGTAAATCTGTGACAGCACTATTAGGCTGCTCTTAGTATTGCAGGGTGTACAGTGAAATGGTTGAACCCTTAAATTCTCAACTGCACACATTGAAATTGCTTTGGCAGAAAAGAATAGGCATTTTTATCTACTGCTGTGGGGACAATGGGATTTCCATCAGCTTTATCCATTTAATAAAATAAATACATGTGGGGTGAAATGCTAAGTTAAAAGTATCAGCTTCCCTGTTGGTGTCATTTATTTTAACTTGGTGCAGCAGGTAGGGCTACACAATGTCTATGCTACTATTTGCAATCTATCTTGAACTTTTAGCTCAGTGGATCCATCAATCAGAAATATAAGGATGGAGCTGGGAAGACATGCATATTAACACAGCTATGTTTGCAGATTATATCCTCATAAACATTTCAAATACACAGCAGGACATGGAAACATTTAAAATACTTATTTGAGAAACCTTCTGCCTGTAAGAGAAATCCAAGAAAAGAACAATCAGTTTTAGTAGTCTACATCTATTGCATCCATGAGGTCACAACAGGCTAAAATATTTTGAATTTGGTTAAGACAAACTGTGGAGGGGTTGATGAAGACAATATACACAGCGTTCAAACAAAATGTAAAGTACTTTTTTCTCAATTTGGTGAAAACTAATTTTTGATGTAGGTCACACAATATAAGCCTTGTAAATGTTTATTCTCCCACTGATTTTTTTCTATGTTGGCCAGTCTTTCCTGTGTTAGCTCACAGGTGGGTTGCAAATGAGGCTGAAACAATGGACTTCAAACTTTAAATCAGGTAATAAAATTCCAAGGATGGCACAAGAGAAATTGTTACTTTCAAAAAAATCTGGTGGATTTAGGGTGCCTGAATATCCACAATGTGTACAGGCATTTCAACTAAAGACTATTTTTGACAGATACATTTAGTCAGTACAGTTCTGATTTGAAGGAAATGTCTGTTATCAGACAAGGGGCAAGCATAGACATATTTTGCATGTGGTTAAGTAAGAGTAATAGAGAAGTGAATCCTTTGGGATCAAAACTGAGCATGTTCATTTCAAAACCTCATTTAAAGAGGGATCCTAGAAAGAGCAGTTGTTAAAGTTAACCTCCATTGGGTTCAGACTAAAAGATACATGCAAACAAAATATATTTTGGCACAGGAGAATATGAAACTCATACTTAGGAAACTGGCAACAGTTTCCAAAATTAGGTCAGATGTTTTCTTGTTAAAAAAAAAAAAAAAAAGACTAATGAGAAATATGAAATGTCGGATAAGGATAAACAGACCTACTTAATCCTAATTCAGGAAATGAAAAAGCTGAAATGGCATTGTAAGTGAAGCAGGCATGTCTGCTCTGAAGAACTGGATAGCTGAACAATGAGATGAGGATTATTGGACTCGATGTTTGATTAGTGAGACACACACATTCTTGCATGTACATAAATATTCATGGTCAGTAAAATTGGATTGCCTTTGGGAAGAACAGTGGCAGTTCTATGAACAAAGGCGGAGGTGTGTCCATATTCATTAAGGATATCCACACCTCCAGGCTAGCTGCTCAGCATAATGCAGCCGAGGTTATCCAAGTGCAATTAACTCTGGGCAAAACTGCAATCCAAATTGTAGCTTGCTACAGATCACCCACCTTGCCCCAGGATTCCCACTCCTCTTTTCTTGATGTATTGGAAAATATTAGTGTTCAACCAAACACCCTAATAATGGGTGATTTCAACTACCCCACCATTAACTGGGAAAATTACTCGTGTACCAACTCCTTCATTCAACGCTTTCTGGAATTCATAAACTCCAATGCCTTGGATCAACTTATCCACACCCCCACCAGGGGCAAAAATATCCTAGATCTAGTCATTACCAATATGAGTGACCGGTGTTCCACACCTGAAGTCAACACCTCATTGGTCCGATCCAACCATAAGCTAATTACCCTAGATATCCACATCCTGCCTCCACCCCCCATTAAGGAAACCATGGTAAAAAATTTCTCCAAAGCCAACTTCATGCTTCTTAAGACAGAAGTGGTGAACTTCATGACACCCATGCAGAAGGACAATACAGTTACAACTACTGAACCCTACACAATTGCACTTTATAAGCACTTACATGAGTTCATGGATCGTGCTATCCCAAACAGAACCAAGACACTATCCTCCCAAAAAAGGAAGCCAATCTGGTGGTCCCCTGCCATAAACAAACTGTACAACAGAAGGAAGAAACTCTTGCAAAAGAAAGTAAAATCGCACGAGTGGAGGAACTCCCTGGTCAGCCTCAGTAAGAAGATGCGATCCCTGATAAAATCCTCCAAAGCTAGTTATGAAAACAAAATTGCCACTGATTCTAAAGACAACCACAAAGCATTCTATAGCTATGTCAAGAATCTCAATGGCAATACTCAGATCTGCTCTGAGTTACAGCACAATGGCACTAAATATACAAACCCAACTGATATTGCTAACCTCCTGGCAGATAGGGTCAGTGCTAACTTTACCCCCCTCTCACCCCCTAAAGAGACCATCTCTATACCGGAAGAATGCAAAGTTCCTGTAATCACAGCTGCACAGGTAAAAACCACACTCTCCAAAGCCAAGAACACAGCATCCATGGGACCAGACAACATTCCAGGCTGCGTTCTACATGAACTACAGAATGAACTGGCACCCCACCTAAGTACCATGTTCAATCATAGCCTCATCTCAGGCTTTGTGCCTGCTGAATGGTGCACAGCAATGGTTATCCCACTCCACAAGGGGGGAGCCACCATGGACCCCGGGAACTACCGCCCCATTAGCCTGACGAGCCTGGTCTGCAAAGCCATGGAACGTATCATCATGGAACTTATAAACAAAGACATTGGTAATCTCCAAACTCTGGATCCCACCCAGTTCGGGTTTGTAAAAGGCAGATCATGTCTCCTAAACCTGATAGACTTCTTTGAAGCAGTCACCAAAGCCGTAGACAAGGGTAAGGTGGTTCACACAGCCTATCTAGATCTTGCCAAGGCTTTCAACACCATCCCCCACTCTGGAATTATAGATAAACTCACTAAACTAGGTATAAATCCCTATGTCACAAGATGGGTTGCCAACTGGCTCACTGACAGAACCCACACTGTGAAAGTAGCAGACTCCAAATCTGACTTCAGACCAGTGACAAGTGGAGTGCCACAAGGTTCAGTCCTGGGACCTCTCCTGTTTGGTATCTACTTCTCTGAAGTACAGGCTAACACAGAAGGTCTTTGGCTAATGAAGTTTGCAGATGACTGCAAACTAGGAGCCATAATTGAAACTCCTAACGATGTGGACATCCTACAAAAGGGCCTCACTGAGACAAATGCCTGGTGTCAAAGCCATGGCCTCAAGCTCAATGCCAAAAAGTGCACTGTCATCCCCTTTTGTAAAAACTCTGTACCCATGAACTACAACAAAGGTGATAGTCTACTTAAAACCAAAAGTGTGATAAGAGACCTTGGGACACAGGTGGACAGTAATCTCTTCTTTGATAATCACATCGTCACAGTAGTCAGGGAATCCTTCTAAGTGGCACACCTGATCACAAAAGGTTTCTCATCCAGAAAGAAAGAGGTCATTGTTCCCCTCTACTCATCACTCATTAGACCCATTATAGAGTACAACGCCCCTTTTGGTATGTACCTCACTAGACATCTACAACAACTGGAAAGGCCGCAGAAATACCTCACAAAGAGGATTACCGGCCTCAAACAGATGCCCTCATGAACCGTCTCAAAAAACTCCAGCTTTATTCCATCGCATATCGCCTACTCAGAGGTGATCTCTGCCTAACATACAAAGCTATGTCAAACCCAGAGCTGTTGGACATGCTGCACTTAAAGAAATCCCAATCCCTCCGGCTACACGCTCTAAGGACCTAAACCTTGTCACCACAATAAACAGAACATGCCGGAGGGATAGATTCCTGTCCCAGAGACTTCCCATACTCTGGAATAAACTCCCTATCTATATCAAACAAAGCTCCTCAATAGCACTCTTCAAGAAAAATCTTGATGATTGGATGGGAAATAGGAAATTCACCCCGGGGATCACCTCTGTGGCTTTGCTCGACAGTCGCACAGGAAAATAATTTTCTTGGGTGGCAAAAGCCAGGGTACCTTTTTGGCTGGGCTTGTATAGGCCCTAGGGCTGATAGCCTAGTACCTACCTATGAACCTGTGAACTAAAGAATTATGGTTGGAAAAGTCTATGATATAAAAATATGCTACTAAATCTACATTTAGGATTTTTCCCGGAAATATATTTATCACTGCTGCTGAGACAGGGCAGTAAAGGAGTCAGCTGAACATTTTCTGGGAATGTCTGTGGATAACCAAGTTTAAATAGGAACTAGCCCTATAATTTCTAGGTAGGCAGCAAAAGAGTGACATGCCTAGTTGTAGTCAGTGCCTATTAGGGTTAATGCTGATAGTATTTAAAAGACTATTAACAAGGCACTTGGAATCTAAGGAAGCCTTTCAAATACTCTAGTGATGCAAATGGTGAATGTGGAAGAAAGGACTTGATAGCAGAAAAGGAAGCCAAGCTTCATAAATAAGACATTATGGTGGTTTATTTTATGTCAGGAACATGACATTTGACTTGTGCAGCTGCTATCTTTCTCCATTCTTCTAGCCATATGTGAAAAATGACAGTGTGAAATGATATCTGCCCAAGGGGCACGATTCTCTTTTCACAAGAAGTCAACATTTCTAACAAGTAGGGTACACCTTTTTATTTTTATACGCCACTGACTAGGTGACTGTCTCCATTAACAATGTCCATGGGAACCTTCTTACACCAAGATTCTTTTTCTCCTTTCTTAAATATACAAATTCCTTTTAAAGTTCTTCAAACAATATTTATGTTTTTCTTTGACACTTACATCATTTTGACATACCATTCAGTGAGAACTGGTGTGCTAAGTTCCATTGATTGGCCCTCCACCTTGAAACCCTTGGGGAAAAATAACAATATATACCTACCGTACAAACCGTTACATTTCTAGGTATATTATAAACTTATAACATTTCTGCTATGAAGACTGAAGAAAAACTTTCCACGTTATGTAAGAAGATTTACTTTCTTTGACTGGCAGGGTCAATATTGTGAAAATTATAGTTTTGCATTTAATTTTGTTTTCCTTACAAAATGTATTAAAGCCTCCCATCAGGTGGATAAAACAAATTCTGGTTAAATTTTATGGAGTGGAGGATCCCCATCTATACCAGAGGTAGTGGTGAGAGCCTACCCTTATACAGGAAGGTATATCGATGCCTGGTATTGAGAATTACAGAACTGCTTTCACTTTATTAAAAATGACTAACATCCAGTATAGTGATATATATATATATATATATATATATATATATATATATATATATATATATATATATATTGTGAGACCCTAATTGTCTTATAAATAATGTATGTAGAGAACTGCTATGGGAATTAAAGACCATCTCAACAGGAAATCTTATTTTATACTTTTACACATATCTCCAACATAAAATCTTTGCTTAATGCAGATAACTGAAATTACTTGGAAGCAAAAATTATGGTTAATTATGCCCTTCTAAGTTATTTAGCTAGGGATATTGAGCATGGAACATAAAATGAATATATTACTTCCAAATCATCAAAGTCTGAGTTAGAGTTTGTTGAGAAGTTATACAACATGTTACAAGGTTTCTTAATGATATCTCAATAAATAAATGAATATATTATTTTAAATAATAGGAAGCAAATTTCTATTAATTACAAACTGTTACAATCTCAGAAAATGGAAAGCTAAGTTTTAGGAAAAGCTAACTAGGAGTTTGGCCTGCACACTACCTTTTTATACGAAATATGGCTAGATAATATTAAATGCATTACAAAATGATATAGCTCTATACGGAAAATATGAAGATTCAGTACAAAATAAATTATAGAATACATCACTCTCTTAGCAGGTTTTTACTAATGAATTTTGTATCTGATGCTAAATACTGGCATTTGTCCTCAAATAGAAAAATACTGAAGACACTGTACTATTACATAAATGTATACTTTCTCTCCAGAAATATTCCTGTTAGATATGATGAGTACATATTCAACTAGAGAATAGTTTAAGATAACATTAGCTTCAATTATCACAAAACATTTGAGTTTAGAAAACTGGAAGGATGTACCATTACCAGAGTTGACAATATATAAGTGATGGTCATTATACTGTTATTATTTATTTTCACAGTGGAGTACATCCATAGATAGATGGCAGGTACTATATTGAGTTTTATATTTATTTTTTTCCTCTGTTTCCTCTTCTATCAGTTCTTTCTCCTTTTTAATTTGTCTATGATGATGGGTTTACTATGTGATTTCAATAATATATGCAATACTGGTATTTTATAAAATAATAAAAAAATGAACACAAGAGAAACATTTATTGAAAGGACAAATTTAGGAAATTAATCCATTATAAGAATATAAGGAAAGAAAGAAAAAAAGAAAAATGTGATGATTATAAGCAATAGGTGGTGTTTTTGTTCCTAAATAATGGAGGTGGCAGAAGAATACATAAGTAAATTTTGCACACAAGAGGGACAGAGAGAGAGAGAAAGGAACAGACAGACGGGGGCTTTGTAAAAACTGGAATGTTAGAAGACTGACAAAACTACAGCTAAAATAGATACAGCAGGAACACTGAATAATTTAGAAAATATTTTGAGAGACAGATATCAAGAAAGTGTTCCAAGCATAGACTGACTAAACTAAACATTTTATAAGAACATGACATACAAGCAGAATACATTATTTGTTAAGGTGCTTAATGAATGGCTTGAAAAAGGAAAACAAACTGAAAGAGCATAAGAAACTATGATAAAATTATTGTGGAAGACTGGTCAGAAAGAGAATATCTGTAAATGACATTCTATTGCCTTGTATAATGGTGGACAAAATGCTTTTGATGAAAATAATCCAAAAAACGATCAGCAAAAATACTGTGTAAAATAGTAAATTCAATAATATATGAAATAAGGGTGAGGTACATGAAAGAAGTACTGCTTTTGATTAGGGCAGTAGTGGATAATATCATTAGGAAACAGGACAAATGCAAATTGGTAGCATGTGATTTAGCACAGGCATATGATTATATTAGTCATATGCAGAACTTTAATTGCTCAGGAAGTAAAATAACGAATGCAATTAAGATTGTACATAATATATAATGGGTTACAGTATTCATTAATTGTGAGGACAGGTCAAAGAATCAAAATGAATAAGACAGTTAAAAACAGCACCCCATAAGTGGCATACTGTTTTGTTTAATGAATGCATTAATAGAGAAATGTGGTAAAAAGTTACATGTGAGATGGGAAACTTAGAAAAGTCTGTAGATACCTTGGGGTCTGGCGTAGGCTGGCAGAGTGGTTCTGGTACCAAAGGATAAAATATGGATGCAAAATAAGACAAAAGTTGTTAAGTTGACATCAGAAGTATTAGTTTAAGTTGAATATAAATAAAAGCATGGGAACTAACAATACAATCTAAATAGCAGACATCTATTTTACAGAGTAGGAAATAACTTCAGGTATTGTGTTTGACAAAAAGAAAACAGATAAATAATGGAATAAAGTAATATCAAAGGCTAAATATAATAGTATTATGGAAAGCATTTTGGATTTCATTTAGAAAAAAATGTTTACTTATTAATACGATTTTGATAAGCACATTAGGAAATATGGTAAGTCTTTATATGCAAATAGATAAAAAAGAAAACAAAATGACAAATTCATTTTTTCCTGGGGTCCAGCAGGCTGACACACAGCAACACAGCACCCCAAAGTAAGTCAGTTTAGTTTTTAGCAGCATGCCTTGCCAAATAGCGATTTGCAGCTACAGTCAAGGCGTACTCTACACAGCTACGCTAACTCGTGTTGATGTGCCATGCTCCACAAAGAGTTCATAGCCAGATATCATGATAGTGGACAAGGGTTTATACCATATTACAGTAATGAGGGTATCTTCTGTTGAGCATGCTGCTAATGGGAGGAGGTCCCTACCATCACTGTATGGCCGCAGGGCAGGTTTTTATGAGGTAGCAGGTTTGTCTGTACTGTGGGGAATTCTACTGCTGATAAGAATTTTTTTGTGGTGCAGCACAGGTGATTTTTTTTTTGTTGTTGCTACAGTATTAAGCAATAATTGTTGTGCAATGTATTGGCAAGGAAGGGGGATTGCTTCAGTGACAAGTACAGTACCACTGTGCAGGCGGCTCTTTAATTCCATAGTTTACCCCTTTGGAACCAGTTGGTACTCTATTGGTGCTGTCTTTGTAAGATGCATACAATTGAGGGGGGGTGAGGGAGTTGTCAGCATAGGGCTTGGGTGAGTATGGCACTAGTGATGCACTGTGGACTAAGACCATGTCCTGAGTTATTGCCTGTGTGAGGTACAATGTATTTGTGAAGGATTTTAGGAAACACTCCATGGCACACAAGCCTAGTTCATGGTATACAACATTTACAAATACTGCTCAATGGGAGAATAAAATTCAAGGTGTAAACATACAGAATGTCTACCAGAAAAAAACATCAGTATGAAGAAACAAACATGCTTTCCTTAACAGTAATAAATTTTAGGCACTTTTGGCAAAGAAAAAAGAAAATAGTTATATTGTATTATAAAACTGTAGATGGAAATGTATATATATATATATATATATATATATATATATATATATATATATTTACATAAGTCTACTTCATAAAATCTCAATCCCATAAGACAGAACGTTACATCATCAAGATCACAAGAATGAAAGATCACATAAGACAAAAGTGCAGAAAATCATAGTGCAGAATGTCAAACTGTACGTAAAGTTAACACGGTAAATAATTTATTAGTAGTGCGGTGTTTCTTTAAAGGTTTGTAGTCAGCACGTTAAACAGTATGGTGGAGTTCATGTCACATGATTGTGTTGTCTTTGGAGAAGTTTGGGAACGTGTGAGTTGAAAAAGAGATATAAGTTGTTAGATTTTAATTTTATTTGTTAATTTAGAATGGAGCTTTACAGTGAATGTATTCCCTTGTAGTTAATATTACGGTTGTTGTTGCTGTGTACTGATTGCCAGACTGTATTCCCTTCTTCAAAGTAGTGGGATCTTGGAGTTGGTATATTTAATCTGCAGGGAGTGTGGGGGTGCAGGTGGACAGATATCCTACATCTGTGTTTTCCTGTGTTCGATGTTTTGGGAGTCAATGTTTTGTAGTTTTGCTTATGTGATCTTTCACTTTTAATTTCTCAAAGCTTTTTGGGGTTTCTAATACCATGATGGGAATGGACCCCATTCCTAAGTCAAAGTACGATTAAAGTTCATGAAATTAGTATTGTTTCACTCTTTGATGTTAGCCAAAAGTGCACTTCGCAGCACGCGTAATGTGCCCAGTAATGACTCCTTCTGCAATTTGTACAGTGTTACATGAATTGGTAACATTTCTAAATATGATTGTAAATTATTTTTTATAAGACCAGTTGCTCCTACTACTATTGCAACTGTCTGGGTATCTTTCTTCCACATGGCTCTCATTTCTGCCTGCAGATTGAGGTATTTTATGACTGCATCTCTCTGTACAAAAGACACTAGTCACTAGGTGTGGTGATTTCAATGATCAATGCTACTTTTGTCTTCTTTACTTGGACTACTATATCCAGTTTTCCAGCATCTATCTTTTGGACTGTTGGTATTGGGTGATCCCATGTGATGTAAACTTCATCATTTTCTATGATTCTCTGTGGCTCATGTTTCCAGTGTTTTTCAGCCACTTCGATACCATAATGATCTTTCATTCTTGTGGTCTCACTGATGTAATATTTGATCTTATGGAAATGCGATTTTATGAAGTAGATATATATATATATATATATATATATATATATATATATATATATTATATATATAGAGGGAGAGATGTCAATGGAGGAAAAGAAATCCCAATCCCTCAGAGTCACATGCTCCAGAGAACTAAACCTTGTCATCACAATGAACAAAACATGCTGGAGGGATAGGTTCCTGACCCAGAGACTCCCTATACTCTGGAATAGACTGCCCATAGATGTCAAGCAGAGTGCCTCCTTGGCCCTCTTTCAAAGGAACCTTGACGATTGGATGGGAGATTCACCCCGGGGATCACATCAGTCACCCTGCTAGACACGCGTCCATGGAAGTAAATATTGTGGGAAGAAATATCCAGGGAATTGTTATGGCTAGGCTTGTATAGGCCCTAGGGCCGATAGCCTAGTACCAACCTATGAACCTATGAAAAATGAGATGTGGTGTGGGGAATGTACCAAAACCTGTTAGTGCAATAGGTCTGCAGTGAACTACAATAAGGAGGGGTTATGTATATGAGGGTCGCTCAAACTGAAACTGATTTCTTTCTATACAATGATAAAGGGAGTGGAGGAGACATAAGGACTTAGGGAGGGAAATGAGAGAAGGAAATACAAAGGTAAGGATAAGGATAGGTATTAAAATATTAAGGACTGGTATTTCGAGGAGACAGCTCAGGAACGGGAACAGGTGTTGGAAGACCATCTAGTTTTGCAATACTTGGAAGTAGTGGGGGAGCTGTAGGATGACCCTCTGGTTATGCACAATTTTTGTGATATTTGAAAGAACTACTGGGTGGCATTTACAGGGAACCGAAAAACAGTGTATAGAAATATGAAAATAAAAGAAGTGGAGAAAGGACTGCAGACAATTTTAATGGCCTTGGAAGGAAATAAGAAAAATGTTTAAGGGCAACAACAGGATTTATCAGAAGAACAGACAGATGATAAGGAAGTTAAGAAACAGCAGTTTGTGTTAATAGGGAAGAGGTTTGTTCCCAATTGAATAGAATGGCAGACAAAGAGGAGGGGTGCATGGTGGCATTTAAGGGACAGGGAAGGTGGTGTAAAGGAAGGTCATCCAGGGCTACCTAATGAAATTGGATGGTATGGGGGAGAATTCCATTTGAAAGAAAGCTGTGGGTTAAAAGACTGGATGCGGAGGTTAAGAAATCATTAGCAATATTTCTATAGAAGTGGAGGGAATTATGAATAAACTTCAATATGTTTGAGCTTCAAAAGATGATGAGATTGGTTATGCATTTTATAAGAAATGCATAGAAGGTATAAGAAAGTGTATGTTAAGACAAGAAATGAATGGTGAGTTCAGGGGAAAATAAGATGAGAGAGGTTATTATAATCATAATAGGTTTATTTTGAAGAAGGGGACACAGTGAATTTAGGGAAATAGTCTAGGAATGACTAATTTGTATTATAAAATACTAATGAACATTCTGTAGAGAAGACAAAGAGAAAAGATAGTTAGAAGACATGGTTTATGCAGAACCAAAAAGGAAGGATATTAGGCAGTTGTTATACAAGAGGCAGACTTGTAAGGTGGGTGGTAAGTGGAACACAATGAATTACAGTACATATTTCAAAGACAAGAGATAATTTACATCACATTTAGTTATGGAAGGTGTTGGAAAATTATGATCTTCTGAGAATGATGTTACATTCGTTCTGACCTGTGTAGCAGGTTATACATTATCCTATTAATTCATGAATTGAAGTATTAAAAGATAAACAAATTAGGAGTGCAGTGTGTTAGAAGTGTTCTGTTATCCTATTTCTATTTAATTTGTTTATGAACTCTGTTGTGCAGATGATGAAAACAGGTAAGTTGGGCTAGAGAAAAGAGTTTAATGATGGTGTAATGGGGTCTTAGTTATGCAGAAGATGTGGTAATGATTCTTCAGCTAGTTTTCATCAAGTTTAAAGTTACAGAAGCTTCTGCTAAATATAAAGCAGTTGAAGCCTTTGCTCCCTGAAACCCCAAAAACATTTTACAGGGGTACAAACCCCCCACCACCTCACATGTGGACAGCTTCAAGTCCCTCATCTGGTTACTTATATATACTAACTCAACAGTTATACAATCATGAATAGAAAAAAGAAAAGCCCACAAATATTTAATCACTGCCAGTTTGCAAACAGAAACCACCCATCTCAGGTGCAGTGCTTGGATTGACATAAGTGGGTGTCACACTCCTGAATGTGCAGTCCTTTGGATCATGTTTGTCTGAGCTGCTGGTAGCTCAGCTGGATATAAAACATTCCATGACTCTTATTGAAAATAGAAGCTATATTAATACCTCAGCATAATTCAATATCTCCACATAAAATATTTAACATTATTCACATTTCTTCATTATTATGTTTTATATATTGATCTATTTTTTTCTCTTTCCATCTTCATAACATACAGTACTTATATTCCCCAATACAATATATCTGTGTTCATTTCCAAAAAAGAGTGATATGTATATTCTTCTTGAACTTCTTTCAAAAACACTTTCATCTTCCTAGACTCTTCATGGGTTCATAGGTGTGTACTTACCTACCAACCACTAGGGCTTTTTTAAGCCTAGCCATGCATCCCAAATCTTTGACAAGTTCTGGTACCTTTGATAAATGTAAGCAGGGGCTTAGGAGATGAATAATCTAATAAAGTATTCATTGTTTCCTACATATATCACAAACTTTACATAGTCTTTCATTTCATGCTTATATTTTATTTGTCCCTTTACAGGCATCTTGCAATTTGCACAGCATTAATTGCCATAAAAAATTACTTTCACTAGTTCTTTGACCATTTCCTGCCTTTCTTTTATAAACTTCTTTTTCTCTCTATTAATTTTTCTCACGGTCAAGCATAATCAATGTCTCCATTACTGCTCCATACCATCATTTTCATTTCATCCAATGAAGCTCTATTCTCATTCTTCGTAAAGTTCAGTTGCGTACACTTACCATAAATGTAGATATTCAAGTGTATTCACTGTTGCAGTCATAACATTTGGGTTATCCCTGCCAGGGTAGCCCTCAGCTGGCCCAAATAGCAGAGGCTTAGTATTTCTGCGTTGGTTGCTGTCGCTTCAGGACTGATGTCAGGTCATCAGCAGTATAAAATAAGGCAGCCAATGCCATTACATCAGGTTTTCTTGCCCTAACCTGTCGGGAGCCCCCAAGTGGGAGCCAGGTTCTGGTGGAAGAACTTCACCAGTAGAAAGTAAATACCAATATGTCCCTTGTAAGGAAAGAGAAGAAAGAAGAGGGGGATGGAGGGAGGGAAAACAGGACTGCAACAGTGAATACACTCAAATGTCTACATTTATGATAAGTGTACACAACTGTACTATGTTCTTCATGTTACACTGTTGCAGTCATCACATTTGGGTTGGTTCCCAACGCTGAGGAAATGGGTGGAGGCTGTCAAGAAAACTAAGGGCTGGCTAGGATGCCCTGCAAGACTGCAGAGGCAAACCTTGCCCTGGATTTGGAGAAGACAGGCAGGTGGTAATGTTTGGTAAAGGTGTGAACAGATGTCCAGGTGGCAGCCTCCAGCATGTCCCTGGTGGGGACTCCTCTGAGGAAAGCTGCAGAGGTGGAGGTTGCTCTGGTGGAGTGAGTTCTGGCCCCCTTGGGGGGGGGGGGGCTTTCCATGTTGTTTGTAGCAGAAATGGATGCAGTGTGCTATCCATTTGGAAATGTTTTTTTTGGAGATGGCTTTGCCCTCTGCCCCTGCAGCAAAGCTAGCCAGCAATTGATCAGAATTTCTGAAGGATTTAGTCCTGTCTAGATAGAATCTCAGCTGTCTGTGCACATCTAGAGAGTGCAGGATCCTTTCCCCCTTGTTCTGTGGGTTAGGAAAAAAGGTTGGCAAATGAATGGATTGGTTGAGAGCCACACTGGACACCACCTTGGGCATGAAAGATGGGTTAGTCCTGAGGGATACCCTGTCAGCATGGAAGATGATTAAGGGTTCCACAGCCATGAGTGCTTGCAGCTCAGAGACCCTTCCGGCTGAAGTGATGGCCAGAAGGAAAGCTGTCTTCCAGGAGAGAAATTGTAGCTCTGCTGAAGAGGCTGGTTCGAGGGGGACAGGGTGAGCTTTTCCAACACAAAGTTAAGGTCCCAAGCTGGGGTTGGTGCTCTTCTGGGTGGCCTCTAGTTGCTAGCCTCTCTTAGGAACTGTTTGATCCAAGGGTGTAAGAAAAGGGGCTGCTCAATTGGAAAATGAGCAGAGATAGCAGAGGCATAAATTTTAATAGAAGAAAAAGAGAGGCCACTGTGTAACAGGTCAGGTAAGTAATCCAGGATGAGAGGGAGGGAGGACTGTGCCATATTGGCTCCCTTAGCCTGAATCCAGGTGCAGAACCTTTTCCATTTGTCAGCATAAGACTTTCTAGTGCTAGGGCGTCTGGCCTCATGTATAACATCTAGAACCTGTTTACTGAGGTTGGCAAATTGATCAGGGGTTAGGGAATAAGCCAAGCTGCCAAGTTGAGCATCTGCAATTGGGGATGCATGAATTCTCCTTCCCTCTGGGTCAGGAGGTTTGGAATCTGAGGAAGATGCCATGTTGGCAGTGGGGACAGGCTGCGCAACAAGGGGTACCAGTGCTGGCGAGGCCAGTCCGGAGCTATAACAATTATCCTTGCTTTTTCATCCTTTATTTTGAGCAATACCCTGGGGATGAGAAGTAGTGGAGGAAAGGCATAGACCGATAAATTGACCCAGGGCATCCACTTTCCAAGCCATACAGTGATGCTCCCTGGTGCAGAACTTGCTGAGCTGATGGTTGGTGTGGGAGGCGAAAAGGTCGACCTTTGGGGTCCCCCATTTCTGAGTTATTAGGGTGAAGGTTCTTCTGTTGAGCTGCCACTCGTTTGGGTCCAGAAGATTTCTTATTAAGTGTTCTGCCAGAGAGTTGAGAGAGCCTGGTAGGAATTGTGCTAACAGGTGGAGTTGCATGGCAGAGGCTGTGTGCCAAAGGGTTATGGCCTGCCTGCATAGAGAGTAGGAGTGAGTCCCTCCCTCCTTGTTGATATACCACATCACAGTGGTGTTGTCTATTTTGACCAGGAGAGCCCCTGGGGAGAGAAAGGGCTTGACAGCTATCAAGGCATGCTGGACAGGTGTCATCTCTTTTTGGTTGATGTGCAGATGGATTTGCTGTGCGCTCCATTGGCCCTGTATGCACCTGCTGTCCAGGTGTGCACCCCAGGCATAGTCTGATGCATCTGTGATGAGGGTCTGGGCAACGGGGGTGGTGAGAAAGGTAGTCCCCTGTTGTGGGAGCATGCTATTGCCCACCAAAGAAAATCTTTTCTGAGGCAAGATATTATAGGTATAAGAGTCTCCAGGTCTTGAGAGTGTTGACACCAAAGGCTTTTTAGATACCACTGAAGTTTCCTCATATGCAGTCTGGCATATGGAATGAGTAGAATGCAAGATGCCATGAGCCCCATAGCTTACAGAAATTTCCTTGCAGATAGCTGGGGTCTGGTGACTAGTTGAGAGAAGTAGGCTGTCAGGAAAGTTTGTTTTTCTGGTGTAAGGAATGCCATCTGGGATGCTGTGTCCATGCTTGCTCCCAGGAATATAATCATTTGGGTGGGTACCTGTTTGGATTTATTTTTGTTGATTGTGTACCCTATGGAAGTTAGTAGGGACTTTACAAAGGCCAGGTGCTTGAGCAGCTTTTCCTGGCTGTCTGCCTGAATTAGGCAGTCATCTAAATATGGGTAAATCTGGATATCATTTTGCCTGCAAAAGGCAATGGCCAAAGCAAGACATTTTGTGAAAACTCTGGGAGCAGTAGGTAAGCCAAAGGATAACGCAGAGAACTGAAAGTGCTGAGACCCTGCCCTGAAACGGAGATATTTCCTGCATGATTCCCTGATAGGAATGTGGAGGTAGGCCTCTTTTAGGTCTAGGGTGGCTGGCCAAGCATCCATGGAGAGCAGGGGCAGCAGCTAATGGAGGGTGAGCATTTTGAAATTTGGGATCACCAGGAAGGTGTTTAGAATGGATAGATTGAGGATAGGCACCAGGTGCCCTCTTTTCTGGGTATTAGAAAAAGTCTGGAGTAGAAACCTTGGCCTTTCTGTTCTGCAGGAATGTGCTCTACTGCCCTCATAGAGAGCAGGGAAAGGACTTGCTTTTACACCTCTACCCACTGGTTTGGAGGTAGATCTCGGAACCCTTTTGGAGTTGTAATGGTGTGGAAAGAAAATTTTTATCCTTGGGACACTATGTTGAGAACCCAGTGGTCGTTGGTAATGGTGGTCCAGGTGCTTACATGAAAGGAGAGTTTTCCTCCTAGGGGTAAGTGAAAATGGGCAGAGGGAGGGGGTAGGAGAAGGAGCGTCATTGTGAGTTCTTACCATAAGGGGGTGGCTTAGAACTCCCTGGTTTTGAATTGGAGGTAGTCTAGTCCATTGTTTAGATCTCTGTATTCCCTGTGGCTGCTGCCTGGAGGTGGGGGGTCTGGTTCTCCGGGGTCTGGGGTGAAATGACCTGGTGGGAGCAGGAAAGGACCAGTGCTTGGTGGGACAATGCCTGCTGAACCTGGGTGGTTGGGCCTGTAAGAAATCCTTAACTGTCTGCGTAGATTTTGCTTTTTCTTCCATATTTTTTAAGACCTCTTCTGCCTTAGTGCCAAATATGTTGTCTTTGTGCAAGGGGGCATCCAGCAATTTAGATTTAACATGGTCTGGCAAAGGCTGTTCCTTAAGTCATGCATGCCTTCTAAGGACAGATCCAGTGACTGCTGACCTGCAAGAAGCTTCTAGGGCATCAAAACCACATTGCATGGTGTGTTTAGTTACTTGACTTGCAGAATGCATTAACTCTTGTAACTCTTTAGATTCTGCACAAGCAGGAAAGGAAGACTTTTTTGTTTGAGGAGTTCCAGGGTATATTGCTGACATTTTAGCATACGGAACTGACAATTTAGTGCTCTGATAGGAAGAGTAGCTGGGGTGTATACTTTTTTATCCCATCTGTCTAGTGCTCAGGAATCCCTATCTGAGAGGGTGAGATTCTTAGCAGATGTTGCTTTAATTCCTTTAAGCCCTTGAGAAATTACCTCAGGGTCAGCAGTAGGATTTTTAAAAAGAAATTTGTGAGAGTCAGGGACTCTGTAGTACCTGTCTGGTTTTCTGGGTGCAGGAGGGAGAGTGTCAGGAGTCAAACTGGATTCCAGGAAAACATCCTCCACAACATCCAGGACTGGGGGAATGGCCAGGCGTCTGTGTGCTGTGGAAGATCTAAGAATTCCCTGAGTCTCTTTTTAGACTGAGGGTAGTCCTGACTTTCCCACTGGAAATGCTTCCTTAAGGTATGAAAGGTTTCCCCAAAGGAAAAATCCTCTGGGGAGAGGCTGAAGGAATGGAATCCTCTGCATCAGAATCCTCATAAGCAGAGAGGGTTTAGATGTCTTCATATTCAGATGCATCAGAGTCATCAGACTCCTGTTCAGACAAAACTACATTGGACAGATCTATTTTCCTTTTGGAACGGGGAGCGTGGCATTCCCTGATAAGCATGATAAGGTCTTCCGCCATTTTAAGCATTTAAGACTGAGGCAAGGAAGCAGGTGCCTGAGATTGGGTCATCGGTTTCTTGGGTGTGGTTTGTACCCTGGGCCTAAGAAACTTGGTCATTTGCGAAACAACGGTATTTGTGAAAGAAGATGTCGGTTTGTGTTGAGAATCGGTAGTGCGAAGGACATCCTTGGAAGCCGGTGCCTGCTGAGTGGCTCTGGACCCATCCAAGGTAGAGATGACCACAGGATCCTTAGTCAAAGAAGAGTTTTGCGGCATACCAGACTCCAAAAGGGTCTCGGTAGTGGCCTGCAAATCCAAAGAATCGGGCATCAAGGGCTGCAATAGCACCTCACTGAGGACCAGAGAACTGAGAACTAGCTTAACGGGAGCGTTGTCAGAAGGTTTGGACCTCTGTGGTCTGTCTCTGTTTTTATCTTTACATTTTTTTGGAAGATCTGCTGTCGGATGGCTTACCGAAGGCATATCGGAGTTTGAGGACTATAAGTGAAAATATCTAGCTACAATAAGGGCCCGGCAATGGATAGTTCTGGTGTTGAACAAAGCACAGAAGCGACGGCGGGGGACGTCGTGGTCTGGGCCTAAGCAAGTGATGCAGTAAGAATGAAAGTCTCGGTGTGGTATTTGCTTTCCACATGCGAGACAATTGTTTACTTTTTCTGACATTGGTTAGTGCAAGAAAAAAGGATCCCCAATGGGGTACTTAGCTTTAGATGACTTCAGCTTCAATTTGGTAGACGAAACTCAGGTAGCTCATGCGAACTGCTTCTGCTTCGGGCTTCACGGCAAGAAAGACTGATGTAATCGTGTCAGCTGCCTTACTTTATACTACTGATGACCTGACGTCAGTCCTGAAGTGACAGCAACTGATACAGAAATACTAAGCCTCTGGTATTCAGGCTGGCTACCCTGGCAGGGATAAGCCAAATGTGATAACTGTAACAGTGAAAAACAAAGAACATTGTGCTTTTATTCATGTATTCATCCATTTCTTTACGTTCTGTACATTTTTTTTCCAGTCTGAATATTTAACCACTGTGTCTTATACATATGCCATAAAATTTTCCTAATATATCTTATTTCTTTGTTTAATATTCATCAGCATCATACTCAACCACCCTCTCTTACATTTCTTCGATATTTTTTTTCCAAATACACTGTTTCCCTTCTTCCATCCTCATCAGTATCCAATACATATTTAAAGATGCCAAAAAAATGTTTTAACTCCCAACCAATCTTTTCTGTTACAATATAACACCATTTGCTTAATTGAATACAACTCTGAACCCCATAGAATATTCTGGAGGGTCCCCTACCCCACACGCACACATACATAACTCACGTTTTCTATAAATTAGACATGAGCATATATATCTTTTTAAGAGATGTTAAAAGCTTTCTACATCTCAGTACTGTTTCTAACTTCATCTGAAATCTCTTACCAATGCTCTATTCTCACACTTATCTACTGATTAGTGAAATATGCCTCTCTAGTTTTGTCATTCCCCAAAATCCTTGCTGTTCTCTTTAATTAACATGACCACCAGTACTCAGATATTTTCCTTTGTCCATCTTTTTTTCTTCAAAAAAATCAACCAGATCATTAGCACATACCATAAACAGGTGGACCTTGACTCCTGCCACTATCTCCTAGCTTGCTTCACTTACTTTCCTACTGTTCTCAACTACCACATCATTCATTACTAAAGTAAACAGCATACTTATAGGATAACATTACTTTACATCTTCCTGTACTTTCATTTTTTTTCTATTCCATCCATTGAATATTACCCAGTCTCTCATATATGTTCATAAACTGCCCTCCCAGACCCTTCTCTCATTAAAGAATCCAACACTTATTTTATTATCAACAGTATATTTTGAGCTTATTTTCCTTAATTCCTTTTATTCCATTATGTACTACTGATTCCATCACCTTATTAAACTTGACTATATAATCTTCATACAAATTTTACAATGCACATTTTACTAAAGTTAGAGGTCTCTAGTTGCTAACGAATTCTCTTAAAAATAAATGTTATAACATCTTCACATACACCTGCACTTTTCACCCCCTCTCTTAATCATTTATTTCACACATTCACAAAAAAAAATTTCTTTCCCCAATTTGTTACAAAATCATACCCTAAGACATCCAAGCCCAAAGAGCTACTTTCTTTAACTGTAATGTTTTGTAATGTTTCTACTTTTATCAGCTTCTTCAGTTCTTTATTTTCCTCTTCTGTTGTTTTTGACATCTATCATCTCCTCCTGCATCACCCCTTTTCTCCCTCATTCATTTTTCCACATACCTTCCCACTAATTCTAAACAAATCTTCCTGACCTTTAACCTTTTCTCTCTTTTCAGCTCTCATCCCTTTCATTCTTCCTTCCTCACATTTCATAGTTACCTAATAAAGATATCACTTTTTGTTTTTTCTTTAACCATCCACCTCTGTTTCTATCAAGTCCTTTAACTTGTCTTTCTGTGTTCTTCATATTGATCACTACTGTAGTAGCCTTAGCTACATGGTTATATTCTGCCAAGAACATAACAGCTGTCCCGCTTCCAAAGCTTCAGGACTCCTTCCACGCTCCCAATCTGTCAAGCAGATTGAGTTGAGCTGATTTAAAGACAAGTTTGGGCAGGAAGCCCTTCAGGGCTTTACTGCCGTTGAAGAGAACACTCCAATGTGGCTTGCGAGAATCAACGGTCGGCATGTGCTTTCCTACCTAAGCTGGGCAGATAAGTTACCTTTTGGCAAAAGGGTAAAAAACATCTTTTTTTTAATTAATGTTTTATTACTTTCAACTTCAGGAGAGTTATTTTAAAGTTAGGAGTGTTGTGTTTTAATGAATTGTCTTGAGACTGTAACAACATACAGTCTTTCAATTTAAATGTAGTGTTAACTAAGCAATAAAATATTTTCTGTGGAGAAATTATGTTTATTTTTTCTATTGTGGGGATGCCATAGTGTTTGAAAGAGATTTTTACTCTGCTTTTTCTGTCAAAAAAGTAACTTCTTTGGACTGGTATTTTTACTGGCATTGTTGCTTGTTTTCCCCAGGACACAGGAACCATTTTTGTCTTGACCATGAAACAGACTGCCAGTCCCATGAGCAGTCCTTCTTCAAGCCAGAAAAAGAAAAAGTAAAGAAAACAGCCTTTACAACCATATCAGGTGAGTGATTTGCCTCAGCCAGTCTGCTGTGACCATTTCCTATACTTCAGACCACTCATTTTTTACCCCAGATCCCTGTGGTGTTGCACCTGCAGCCACTGTGGACCAGAGGTTTGCTCTGCAGCTTTTGAGGTCGCCTCAGTGGGTAAGGGAGATCCACTCTTGTCAGTTCTGGGAGAGGGAAAATTTAAGGATTCCCTGCTGTGTCAGAATGCTGTGACTGTCTCTGGTGAAGCAGGTGCTGCGATTAGTAACACAACTAGCCCCATTTTACCAGTCAAAATATAACAGAAAAACAAGCATTTATAGACTCCTCCTCAAATTCCGTTGGATAGGAGTAGTTTATTAGGACTGGCTCAGGGTTTGAGTCAGGCTATTTTTCCTTCGTGTAGAGTAGAGTAGTTACCTTTAAAAGAAAGAGGGATGCCTCCTTTCCTGAAGAAATTGAAGATTCCGAATTTGAACAGGATGATGCAGGAATGGATTCAGGGTTTTGTCTTCAGATTTCTGATTCAGGCTCAGAGGAAAGCTCACTTTCTGATTCTCCCTGTGAGGAGTTCCCTTTCTCTTAAAATATTGCAAGAATGTCCCACTCTTTTCAGTGGGAGAACAAAGAGTTTTTTCAGTCCCTCACAAAATACTATGAGTTGTTACAGAAGAATTTTCCAGAACCCGCTCCCATTCCTCCTGTCCTGTCTGACTTAGAAGATGTGTGTCTTACTGCCTACAGTTTTCAAGATAGTCAGCTGGCTGACCCTAAAAAGGCAGATAGGATGTAAGTTACTTGGTCTTTCCAAACCTGACCCAGCAGTTATAACCTCAGTTAACTCCTCTGTTCCTAAGCACTTAGTTAACTCCAATTCAGCTCTTTCCGATAAGGATGAGAAAATTATTAATAAGCGCTGGAAAAAATGTATACTTCTGCAACTTTGGCTTTCAGAATTTTAAACTGTCAGGCTCGTAAAGTTTATACTGACATCTTGTGAAAATATAAGGAATGATTTATCTACAGTTTCATTCTGGAAAAAAAAAATCTGTTTTAAATAACTTAGTTTCTTCTACTGCACAGATCACTACTCATTGTTTGAAGTGTGAATATGACTTTGTTTATACCTACCACAGGGCTATAGCCACTGGCAATTTTTAAGGGGTTTGTTTGGCTGCATTCTCATAACCTCTCAAATGATATAGAAAATGATATTTTAAATTATCCCTTGGATAGAGATCTGCTGCTGAGGTGATAAAGTGTGATGAAAGGAGCAAGATGATCCACAGAATCTCTATGATTTTTCAGCCTTCGTTTTCTAAATGTCCAAGAGATATTCTTTCTTCTCATTCAATTTCAGCAAAAATCAAAGTAAACGGGTGCTTACAAGTCTAAATGACTATTTAAAAGACCTTGTGACCCCCTCCCACCCTGCCCCTTTTTTCTATTCCAGAAAGTCTGAATATTCATTTTTCTCTTTGGCAACAGATTGTTTCAGATAAATGACTTTTGAAAATCTACTTCACTATGAACTGGAAACAGAACAGCTCACCACCACACAAGGAAAAAAAAACAGTGATTACCTTTATATTTTATTAAAATTACAGTCCAGTCCAGTGTTTCCTCTACAATGTAGTCCCACAATACAGGTAAAATAAGCATACACTGGATTCAGCAAAATCTGGATAGCAGCAAGCACAAAGTATAAAGTGCAGACTCCTCTAGCGCCGCGGCTCTTCAGCCTTTACAGAGTATATGTTTTTTGAAAATCATTCATCAGGGTTTCAGATGGCAGTTGGGGGGAAATTCTTCCTTTATATGGATCTCATCCTGCAGATATACTCGTTCTTCATCACATGCTATCCTATGAAGTGATAGAACCAGTTCCTCCTTCCCAGGTGGGGAAAGGATTTTATTCAAGGGTATTCCTAGACCCAAAGAAAGAAAATGCTTCAAGACCAGCCCTGGATCTCTCTTTCCTAAACTTGTTTGTGATAGTGCCCAAATTCAAAATTATGTCACTTCAAACCTGTCCTCTTTTCTTCCTCTTTTAAGTTTCCTGATAACACCAGACTTAAAACAATTATCACATTCCTATTCAACCAAGCTTCAGGTGTTTCTTATGGTTCTGTGTGTCTGGATCACATTATCAGTCCTCTGCCTTACCCTTTGGAATATATACTGCGCCAAGAGTGTTCACAAAGTGTCTAGCTCCAGTTATAGCTCATTGCAGGCTACAGGGTATCCACATTTTTCCATATTTACACTACTTGCTTATATTTGCAGAGTCCTTTTCAAAATGTCAGGAATCTCTCCCTTGGGTAAGAGATCTCTTGTGCAAGCTGAGATTCCAAGAAAACATTCAAAATTGTTCTGAATATGATTGTGCTCCTGGGATGTCAATTAGACACCTCAGTTCAAAGAGCTTTTCTTCCACAGGTAAAAATATTTATTTAGATCTATTTCTTAGGTTTTCCACTCAGACTTTGGTCACTGTGAGGGGAATACCTCAGGATTTTGGGTTTCATGACATCTTTTTTTTCAAGATGCCCCTGGCAAGAATCTACATTATAAAGATACGGTGGGATTTGACAGCTCTTTGGTCCAAGCGTCAACACCCTTTATCTTTTCAGATCCCAGTAATGGGGTTTGTCAGAAGAGAAACTACTTGTTGGACACAAGAGATATCCTTAAATCAAAGTCTCTCTCTCTCTCTCTCTCTCTCTCTCCCTCCCTTCGCCAAAGCAGTCAGTCACCACAGGTGCTTTAGACTTTGCCTGGGGAGCAGTTTCAGGTGAGATAAAAGTGCAGGGGGTGTGGGGCACCAAGGACAGATGCAAATACATAAATATCAAGGAGTCGCTTGCCCTGACCAAGGCACTCAATTCAATGAACTATCTTTAGACAATAATACCACAGTGATATTGTACATCAACAAGCAAGGGGAGACCAGGTCATACCCCCTTTGCAGACTAGCCATGTTAGCTTGGGACATAGCTTCATAACACAGTCTTACTCTACATGCATTTTGTCACAGCAGAATTGTGTGGTAGACAAACTGAGCATGACCACAGCAAACCCTCACAAATGTAAACTAGATTCGGGGGGGGGGTCAAGATTTGATCTATCTGTGGGGAGTTCCTCAAGCAGACCTCTATGCCTTCTCTCTGAAGAATCAACTGGCAAAATTTGTTCCAGGACTCCATGCAAAAAGGCCTGAAAGACAAATGCTTTTCTTTGGACGTGAATGTTCTTGTATGACTTACCACCCTCTCCACTAACATCCAGGGTACTTCTGAAGTGTCAGAAGGAATCCCCCAAGATCACTATGATGAATCTCTCCTGGCCCAGGCAACTGTCGTTCTCCCTTCTTTTGGAGATGGCCAGGGGCATTACCACAAGCTTCCTCGCAGAATGAATCTACTCACACAACAACAGTGGTGTATGATACACCCCGATAGCAATCATTTTTAATTGACTGGTTGGATAATAGCTTCACAATTCCTTTTAGGCATCTGTTTTTGGAGGATGTGCACGAGGTATTCATGAAGGCGAAAAAGCATGCTACTAGAAGATTATATATATTAGGAAATGGAAAATATTTTTTAGTTGGTGCTAATAACATAACCAGCAGTCATTCCGGGCTAGTTGTTTTCTGGTTTTACAATATCTGTGCGCGTTCCTATCCTGTGGCTGTTCTTATTCCTGTACCGAGGTTCATTTATCAACCATTTCAGCATGTCTGCCCATGGATCCTCCTCTTTCAAGGTAGTCATGTCAAAAAGTTCTTGGAAGGGTCTTTCATGAGAGACCCCCAAGTAAGAGGGTGACCCCTCCTTGGGATCTTAATTTTGTGTTAGAGGTACTAACACTTGCTCCACTTGAACCAGCTAATCTTGTTGGCTTGTGATTATTAACATGGAAAACAGTTTTGATTGCTCTGACCTCTACAAGAAGGATATCTGAGTTGCAAGCTCTTATGATGAGTCAACCCTAACTCATTTTCCACAAGGACAAAGTTTCTTTGAGCACTAATCTTTCTTTTATGCCTAAAGTTATACCCCAGTTTACTTTAGGCCAAATTATCCATCTCCCCGATTTCTTTCCTGAACCCAAAAATGAGGGAGAAAGGATAACCCATACTTTGGAGTTGCTCACAGACAACTTAGGTACTATCTTGACAGAACTAAATAGTCAGTTCTTCAGATCAATTGTTGACTTCTTGTGAAGGTAAGAAGATGGGACAACCTGTGTCAAAACACACTATTTCCAAATAGTTGCCTAAGGCTAGTACCTTTTGTTATACTCACTATGACAAATCCATTCCAGGCAGGGTCAAAGCCCACTCTAACTTTGG
>NC_056739.1:1978736081-1978759776 GCF_019279795.1 Protopterus annectens
TCTATTGCCTTTGTATTCTCAAGCCAGCACTGGTATTCACTTTGAATATAATATGTATATATACTGCAATTTATCATTCATTCTGTACATAATGTCATGTATTTGTTATTTACTCTGGGCTAAAAATGAAATAGGTCCAATAAGATCATTGTTCTGCCCTGTTAACAAATTCATAAGGAAAAATAAAATAAATACAACCATAAACCATTTTTAATGGCACCATAGTCAGATAATCACAGTGGTCAAAATGGCTTGGTTTTTGAACACAGCTGAAATGTTTAGTCATCATGAAAATGAAGACTTGTTTGTAGCAAATGAGCTGCATCTCCATCATTGGCCAATATCTCCCAGGACACCGATGGGCAAATATCTACCTGGCATCCCAAGATCTCCAGTAAACAGTCAGTTAATTAAATAATCTGAACTCTTATCAGGAGAGCAACTAAGAACATATCTTGACCTGGCAAAAACAAAGCAACTAACTAAACATTTTATTATCATTAAGAAAGACGATTACACTACAACTGTCAAATACCTTATCAATCAAATTACTACGATTTGTTTAAGTATTAAATCACCAAACCTCAAGCGATGTGTTGTCATCACCTTCAGTACCTTTTAGTAAAGTTTTATGTCTTCTTCTCCTAAATTCACATACAAATCAGGTAAGACCTTATGTATCTGTATGAGATGTAAGCATATCCAGAACATACTTTAAGCAGCAATCCTACCTTCACAGCAAAACATGCTTACCAATACGTATGATGTTCTGACAAATATACCAACAAATGCCTCACCTGTAATGCAAGAATCTATAAAATTCAGAACCTCATAATATATTACACAGATCTCCCTGTAACCACAGCAAGTCATATACACTCAATCACCATAACATGGTAGAGGTGAAATACGAAACTTAACAGAAAGATATGGGTTTATAATGTGAACCTAGCCAGATATAATAAAGTTTCAGAAGGAAGACACAGCAAACAGAAACCCCTAAAACATCAAACTCACTGGTGATGCCATTTTGCCTATGCAGGCACATACTTTGATGGATTTTGGAAGGTGTGAGAATGTCATGTTTCCATCCATCCATCCTCAATCCCTTTTCCCATTTTGCACTTAGTGTCACTTCAACCATGACAATCTTTTTGAGCCAAGGTTTACACTACTGGGTGACTAGCCCTGCCACGATAGTTCATCCATATCACTCACTCGCACACACATTTGCACCTATGGCCAGTTTAGAGTGTCCAGTCCGCCTACTGCATGTCTTTGGAATGTAGGAGGAAATTGGAACACCCAGAGGAAACCCACACAACTGCCTGGAGGACATGCAGACTCCGCACAGAAGGTACCCCAGCTGAAAATCGAACCAGAGAACCTCTTGCTGTGAGGTGACAATACTAACTGCTGCACCAATGTCATGTTTCCCTGGGATGAAAATTAGGGATCCCAGAACTAAATGAAAAAGAATTATGGGTAATTAGAACAACAACATTGTTTATATTGCATTAAGTCATCTAAGAAGGTCCTCTCTCTTGAATATGCTGCAGGCTATAGTGAGATTATCAAGCACTAGAAAACCCATCTGCCTAACAATACCTCCTGTCATCCCATATAGCATGTGCATACCAAGCCAAAATTCTGGCATTCTGCCATGGTTAACAACATGGTGATTCAGTGTATATCTACAGTAAAGTGTTTGCTCAAATGTATGGCTTTGCATCCAGTGGAAGTCACATCTCTCACTGAGGAGTATAAATAAACTAATGAAAACAGAATCTTCAATCCCCATGGTGTAATTGTTATACCTCTTCAAATTAAAATAAAAAAAATTAAAATTATGCAAAACACTAAAAAGTGAATTGAAGATGCTATGTTAAATGCAAGACATTTCAACAATAAAACTGGTGATTTTGAAGCTTTTCCACTTTTCACAGAATGTAGAATATCAGAATATTAGTATCTGTATCACTACTGAAACCTGTTTTTGACATACAAAATGCATGGCATGCCAAGATAATATTCTGAAATCAGTGGAAAAACAGGCTTGTTAAGCATCTTTCTGAAGTCAGAAAGGTGTTTAACAAGCTCTTGTTAAGCACCTTGCCATGCTGTTAACCACTAGCTTCACACTAATGGTGCACAGTCACCAAAAAAGATGAATTGCAGGAAGCCAAGTAATACTTTATTCAGATTTTTTTAAGTTTTAACTGAAATGCTTATCAACTTCTCAATGGTCTTCTTTAGTGGCCACTCTTATATAGCTATCATAGGTTCACAGGTTCATAGATATATACTAGACTAACAATCACAGGGGCCTTTTTAAGCCTACACAAGCATCTAAAATGGATCTGACTAGTTTAGGAACTTTAGGATTACTCTAAGGGGTATAGGTAGGCTAGAGTTTGGGTGGTCAAGCATTTACAGGCTGCCTCTGTCCATTAGGGACACAGATACCAGACCGGGGCATTACATTTCCAATTTCTCATCCACTGGTCAAAGTTACATCTGAAATGGGTTAGGAAAGAACACTGTTTCACATGGATGGGAAGCCTGTTCCAGAGAAGGGATTGTTTCTGAGACAGATACCTGTCCTATCTATATCACAAGCAAGGTTTAAGTTCATCAGATAATTCTGATGCTATTTGATTAGCATCTTTGCAGAAGGTCTATCAGAGAACAAACTAGCAAAATAAACAGTTTTGGTTAACAATGTAAGATTAAGTCCCCACAAAAGAGGTAGAGTAATCAAAATCAAAGAATGAGCTGTGATTCCTGAAGGGTTGTGCATCTGTAGTCCTATATCTTAATTTCCTTACACAAAGCAAATGTTTTTATTCTACAATCAACACTAAATCAGACATCTGTGACAATGTACATATCCCCTTTTGGTATGTACAAGATTTTAATACCTGAAAATGTATTTTATGGATGGAGTCAAATTGATGATCTGCTCTCTTGTATGTATTCAGATTTGCAAGAAATGATGCAAATGTGTCTGTTGGGGGGGTGTCCTACTACTAAGTAACTTATATCTCTTGCCTTGTGCTATCACACTCATTCTGTGCCCTGTGAGGGATGCAAATGCCAGGATAAGGCTGTACCAGTACCCACAGAAATGCACCACAGATGCAAAATCAAAACAGCATCTAAAATAGAAACATTGCATAATCTTCAAGCAAACCCACAAATATTGTACATTGCAGTATATAACACATGCAGTCCTACTAATTCAGTTGGTCTAGGAGTGTGAACACCCCGTGTGATGTGCTGAGTACAGTAGTACTCCTTAGAACATCTGGTGTGAACACCCTGTGTCATGTGCTGAGTACAGTAGTACTCCTTAGAATGTCTGGTGTGAACACCCTGTGTCATGTGCTGAGAACAGTAGTACTCCTTAGAACGTCTGGTGTGAACACCCGTGTCGTGTGCTTAGTACAGTAGTACTCCTTAGAAGTTCTGGTGTGAACACTATGTGTGATGTGCTGAGTACAGTAGTACTCCTTAGAACATCTGGTGTGAACACCCTGTGTCATGTGCTGAGTACAGTAGTACTCCTTAGAATGTCTGGTGTGAATACCCTGTGTTGTGTGCAGAGTACAGTAGTACTCCTTAAAACGTCTGGTGTGAACACCCTGTGTCATGTGCTGAGTACAGCAGCACTCCTTAGAACGTCTGGTGTGAACACCCTGTGTCGTGTGCTTAGTACAGTAGTACTCCTTAGAAGTTCTGGTGTGAACACTCTGTGTGATGTGCTGAGTACAGTAGTACTCCTTAGAACATCTGCCCTCTCCCCATTCACTGTAGTCACTAGTGAACGCACATCCTGTAAATCAAGAAATAAAATTTAACAAACATTTTTTTGGAAAAAAGAAATATCAATGAAGATTTGGCACCTACACTGTTAACAAGTAACAAACAAAAAAGTACTTGTAAGACTTACGTGGAACACCAATAGACAAAGCTAGATGGAGGTGCCATTGAAGCACAGGAGGACTGCAGGAGGTTTTTTGGGAGCCATCAAGGAAGGTCTCTTCCCAGATCAATTAACACAGTAAAACAATACATTTATTACATCAAATGCTGGAGACCCTCATTGATGGGTAAACAACTGGACTGAATCCCATGCAATAAACATACCAGGATGGAAGGGACAAGAGAACAGAACATAGACCACTATTTAGAAGGTGAGTCCTGAAACACAGTTAACCAAAGGAAACCCAGTGCTGGTTTCATGGTCAGGACATTGATTCTTTGTGAAGATATGCTTTAGGAAGGAAGTGTGGCCTAGTTGCAAGGGGCGAGGGTCTTTAGCTCTGAGGTCCTGCAAGCAGAGATTAGGTGACACAGAAAACTATTTTTCAACAAATGGCCTTCAGAGCTGCCAGACCAGCAAGTCTGAACAGGGACTATCACAAAATTCAGATCCCACAAAGCAGAGGGCTTCTACAAAAGCTGGTGGACAGAACTTCTTTTAGAAACTGCTTGACCATCTAATGCTGAGCATTACTCCTGTCCTGCAAAAGGCCCAAATTGGCAGATATATCTGACACATGCATCCTGACCAAGGAATACTCAAGGATCAAATAATGCAGGTGTAAGAGGTATATGAGGACTGTCTGTAGACTGGAGAGGAAATGAATACCACTCTATCTAAATGGAGAATGTTTGCCGCTTGACTGAGTATGATGGAGAAATGGAAGTCATATTGGCAGCTTCAATCACTTTTGACTCTCATTTTGAAAGACCTGGCAGAATCAGATCCTCTGCTAAGATGAGCTGGTTGTCACTAAATCCATGCAGGATTTCTGTCACTAGTAACATCCATTCTGTATTTCTTTGCCTAGTAACTTCCATGCAGCATTTCTTTGGCTAGCAACAGAGACCTTCTTTTAATGCTAGGGAAATGAGAGCCCAAAACCACATCCTTCTCAGCCATCATGGGACTGATATAAGAATTAGTTCTGGCCTTTTTCCCTGAAACTTTGCTATGAGGTGTTGGATCTGTGGCAATGGCAGGGAGGTGTACAGAGATCTTCAGTGCCTGAGGATAGAGAATGCATCGGCTGTGCCCGAGGATAGAGAATGCATCAGCCTTGCCCGAGGATAGAGAATGCATCGGCCATGCCCGAGGATAGAGAATGTATCGTCCGTGCCCAAGAATAGAGAAGGCATCGGCCGTGCCCGAGGATAGAGAATGCATCGGCCGTGCCCGAGAATAGAGAATGCATCTGCCATGCCCGGGAATAGAGAATGTATCGTCCATGCCTGAGGACAGAGAAGGCATTGGCCGTGCCCAAGGATAGAGAATGCATTGGCCGTGCCTGAGGATAGAGAATGCATCTGCTGTGAACTTCTGCTTGCCTTGCTGCACCAAGCCGAAGGGGTAGGGACTGTAATCTCCCAATGGGCAAGCAGACAGGTCTTCAGTGTTCTAGTTCTGAAAGATTGAAGCCATACAGTATTCCTTAATCCACAGCTCCAAAAGGTGACTGAAGGAGGAGATAAGGGAGTTCACCAGCATGTTCACCATTCTCTAGATATAAACTGCTCAAAAAGTGATCTCACTCTGTAAAGCCACTGGTGATGTTCTCTCAATGTAAAACAAAGTACAGGATTTGCAATTAAATGTGCAAAGTGGTAGTCATCTGATCAATTAATTTTTCCTAATCATAGACTTATTAACCAAAGCATTTGACTGACAGCAGATTTCACAGTGGTGGAATTTGTACTGTCTTAAAAAGTGTGACAGTGTGTTTGACAATATATTTTATGTTGTTGAGTCTATCAAGAGTGAAGAGACAGTGAAGAATTCCATTGTACTGAAAACTGTATTGATATAATGGAACATATGTATGTAGGATACACTTACAGGTGTTCATCTCCTGAATTTGGCAAGGAACATAAAAGTACTGTAAAACTGGCATGTGGTAATTCAAAACAAAAAATGTAAGGGAAATAGACAGTGCAGTAGGTACATTGTGAAATACAACTTTTGTACCATTCAGACAAGTACACATTTGTTTTGCTAACCAGCTACATGTGTTACCTCCAAAGAACATATCAGTCATTACATTGGAAAGTACAGTTAAAATGTAGCATATGTTTAAAATACCAAGACATGACAAATGTAGTACAGTGTGGTAGAGAACAAAGGGAAAGCGCAGGACTACATAGTGCATGCTGCATAAAAATGAGCAGTTACTTACAGCCTCTTTATAACCAAAGTAAGTACTTTTAGGAAAAAAAGATTTTCACTGAACTGCTGTTGCTACATTAACGACTTCAGTACGAAATGAAACGTCAAGAAATGGCTATGTTTCATATTGTAAAGAACCGTGAACACAAAATGATGATTTGAAAGAAACATATGTATAGATACACTATACCCATGGTCTTGTATCGCAGACTTTGATTGCTTTTGTTTACTAGGAAAGTTAGACAGGATACAAAATCCCTTCAGCAGAGACCCAAAGAGAAAAGCTCCAAATAAAATGATTGAGCACAAATATATCTGATGTCAAACCTGAAAGATACAAAAACAATCAACTGGCAAAAGTTAAATTGTAAACAAACAATACAAAATAATGGAGGAGTAAGTAATAACATTTGTTTACATGAAGAATGTGACAACGTAGTCAAAGGTAAACAAATGCATGCGTCAAGGGACAAGAGGTGACTCAGATTAGAGTGGAATGCTTAGTATGTGTGGAATCGAGAGATATTTGAGAACGTGAGGGCAGAAGAAAGATAAAGTTTAAGGAGGAGAGAGAAGAGAGGTTAGAAAATGGTAGTGGTAGCTAGGTAGAGAGTTGTAACAGATTAACTGACCCTTTAAAGAGAAGAGAAGAGGAGAGAAAAGAAAAACATGATATATCTAACAGTATTATTTGTCTCGGCTTGTTTAAAGGGCATTTAGCCAGCTGAGGTGCAGGGGCAGAGCAATAAATTTACTACATTATTTTATCTATAATCTGAATGACCTAAATGATGGTCCTAATCATATTATTCAAGTATAAAGGAGGGGGTGAATTCTGAATTGGAGTCTTCTGGTGAAGGATTCTGCTCAGGAACTGAATAGACAACCTGTGCTGGGCCAAGTGTTACCTTCTACTAAACAACAAAAAGTCAGTTGGACAGGAATATATATATATTAGCACTGAAATACCTCAGGAAAAAACATAAAATAAATGTTGGGAAGCTTAGCGTCTTAAGAAGATTTTGATCAAAATCCTGAGTACAGGAAGAAAGTCATACAATGGCTTTTGAGCTGTCACAGTCATTTCCATATACTCCCCGAGTCTACTAAAGTCACCAAGTTCTGTGCTGGAGACATGTTCTGCCCATTGTTAAGGTAATAGGACCATAGTCGGCTTTAGGCACCAGCAAACCCTGCGGTCGCTGGGGGCCCCCTGTTCCTGGGGGGGCCCCCAACCACAGCAAGTTATCTTACCTTGATATTTTGTAACATGTCTGTCAAACCAACAAAAGCTAGTACATCAATCTTGTACACTTAATAAACCAGGTGGGCAGTAATGCTTATTTATATTTCCTCTAAAATTCAAAAATGTCTTTGGTTATAGTAACAATTTTTTTTTCAATCAAGAGCCTTCACAATTCAATGAAATATTTTACCACTAACATAGTGTCCATGGCTTAGTTAAACCCTGCTGGTGGACATTCTGTACACTAAAACTAACAACATAGCCAGCTTTAGGTGCCTGCAATACCTGTAGCTACAAGGGGGGCCCTTAATCATCCTTCACTGTGTGGGGCCCCTACAAAAACTGCTGCTAGTTGGGGATAATGAGGAGAAGAAACTGTATTAATTTCCTGATTATTCTCTTTAACCTGAACCCGTGATATGAACCTGTTGGGATAAAGCTGATAATGAACATGATAATGGTAAGCACTAGAGAGATCAGTAGCCCAGTGTGACCAGCGCCCATGCATGCCTTGGATTTTAAGAAGAGCTAGTACTTCTGATCTTTAGGGATGGTTTTCTCTTTTAGGGAGTTTTATAAATACTTGCAGAATACCAGATACTGTAGCTCTCAACTTCTTCACTGAAGAATTCAGTACAATACCAATAATAGCAGAATAAAGGCTCAAAATCAGGAGCACATTTTAAATATTACTCTGATTCAATGAAAAAGTTAATAGAATAACACCTTTTTTATCGGCATTAAGTATAAAACTCTAATGTCTGGATTTATTGACTGTTTGCAATCCTGAATGATTTACAAGCAAATCAAATGTGTTACAAAGGACAGAACAAAATTATGTGCAAAATCAGGGAAGGTCTGCGAAATTAGGGACAGTGAGAGGCTTGCATTGTTCCTCACTAAAGTAAATAAAAGTGACCCATCCCTGCTTCTGTCAGATGACTACTTAACAGCAGTCACTCATCTGGTGTGCTGGTACCACTGTTGTACAATTTATTGCTGAAATAAGTACAAAACTAATATTATTGTGGCTTATGCTTGTGTGTGTGTGTGTGTGTGTGTGTGTGTGTGTGTGTGTGTGTGTGTGTGTGTGTGTGTGTGTGTGCGCGTGCAAAAATGTCAGTGAGTTTTATCTATGCACACACACAATAATGCCAGGATATATACAATATTCTTCTGAGTGTCAGTAAAAAATGTAACTAACAAGAAATTATATTTCAAAAGTAAGGCATAACATATATCCCAGAACATTCAGACACTTAGATCTTCTAAGACACTGGGGACCCCTACTCCCGAGACTGTATAAATGGATACAAAGGGCTCCCTTAATCATCCTTGACTGTGTGAGGGCCCCACAAATGCTGTTGTGTGAGGAAAAATGAGGGGGAAAATATATATTTATTTTCTGATTATGTTCTTTAACCTGAATAGGGCTGTGATATGACTCTGTTAGCATAATGTTGATAATGGCCTCTGCTCTCAGTTGCACCCATCCTAATACCAGCCCCGCTCGGATGACTGTGTACAGAAACATGCTGTAGGTTATATGGGTGGGGGGGGGGGGGCTGTGGTGTTATTCCTCACAGTCAAATCTTAGAGGTGTGCACATGAGGTAATTAAAACTCGTGTTACGGCTGAGGACAGTGTGGTCAATGATTCTTTTACTTTTCTTACATACCTCAGAGGTGTACAAAGAAGGTTACTACAACTTGTGAAGGAGCAACAAAGTAGAATTTGTTACTGTAATCATTATTTTTTCACTTTCCTCACAATCACACTTAGGGCACATATACAGGTAGCTGCCTTTGACAGTTTGGCTTGAGGAGTGAGGAGGCATATTATGTATATGCATATCAGCAGTCCCTTGAAATAATGACTGTGGTAATTTGAACCTCTGCCTTCATCCATGTCTAACACCAGAGGGATGCAAAAACTGTCTTTCTGGGGGGACTGAGAGGCAGGCAATTCCCAGATAGGACCTGTGTATCCAGACAACAAAGGGTTGTTAGTTTATTGTGAGCTACTGTTTTGTAATCTTTGAACATTAAGCCTTCAGTACAACTTATGTCTTCCTTGAATGAAAAAAAAAATACAACTGAAATTATTTTCTTATTTCCTAAATGGTTATTACTGTACTGTCTTGCTCAGGAAATGTGTGTTGAAAGGATGCAATGAAAACTAAAGCTGAACAACAACACAATTTCTTTACTTAATCATAATTTCTGTTCAAGACTTTATTGGATGAAAAGGTATATAAAAAGAAAAAACTTTAAAATGCGCTTCAGAGCATATAGAAAGTTATAGCTTCTTGAAAAAGCTGAAAAGTAGGTAAAATGTGAGAAAAGGAAGAAAAAAGTAATGTGCATGGTATGGGGAGCCCAAGATGGGGAGGGGGGCAGGGGAAGACTGGAGGCTGCTGTGTGTATAGGGGTGGGATTTGAAACAGTAGGCCTAGGGTGCCATTTCACCTAAGTTTAGACCTGTACATAGAGCTGCTACAATATATCATTGCTGCAACTAAATGCCAATAACTGTAAATGTCCCTTTGTGAGTTGGGCCAACACAGTGCACTACACAAGTCTTGTAATTTAAGAATTTTGTAGCAAAGGATCAGTCAGTGCATACTACTCCTAAAAGTTTGCAGCATGAACTAAAAGGTTGCTTAGCAAGGGTTGCAGTGACAGGGTGATACATAGACTGGAAGTGCCTAGGGGCCCCCCAGCTTGACATCTGATGGGGGCCCCCAAAATGCTAACAGCGGCCCTGAATAGGACAGACAAACAAATAAGACATTCTACTTCAGAGATCATTAGAATGGGAAACAAAGCTCTTTGGGGGCCAAAACAGTACATCCTAAAGGAGTCTTGGGTTCTCCTGCTGTGTACTGGCTAAAATAATTAAGTTGAAAAGGAGGGATCACACATCAAATTTGATAAAACCTTTATATCACCTAATACCTTAGTTTAATAAGACTGCCTGTCACTGAGGTACAATAGAGACAGTAGTGTCTGCATAGATGTGACAGAAAAAAATCATTATAAAAAACAGTATGAATAAAGAGTAAATTGGATTTGCCTTTCGCCTCATTCTTCCTTTAGATAGCCTATTGTTCCTACCTGTTTCATAAAAGCTTTGTTCAGTTCTTCTATGCTTCCCAGCTCTAAAATTTACTATCTCATGAAGATTACAACCATTTTTTCAGTCTCCCTCTTCAACACTATTTTCTTCCCATCTCATAACCTCTCATTTCAGAATACATAATCCTCTTTCCTGCTTATAAGTAGTAACTCTACCTTCCAACCACTCTAGTTGGAGTGCCTGATACTATCCACCTTTCCTCTTTATTTCTTCAGTATATAATCTCTTCACCTAATTTATACACTTGTATCACCCTATATTTCTGCTGTTTGTTTATTCCTGAGATCAACACTACAACTATATCAGAAGAGCTAGTCAAACTTTCACTAGCTATAACTTGACATGACATTCTGATGCTTACGTTTTTTTATTACTTATCAAATGAAGAAGAAATTTTCAAAATCAGTTGCACGGGGAAGCACAACTGAGGATCCTGGCCAAATGGATACTTGTGTGCTCGTGGACTCCTCAAAACTAGCTGCACAGCATGGAATCACTGCTTATGGGTGAAAGGAAACAGGCAGAAGAGATTCGCCATGGGGATAAGTGTCAGACCACATGCCCACTAAAAGGTAACAATATCTCAAAACTTCCTTCATTCTTAGCAGCATCATTTCAAGTAAAGTAAGAGGCAGAGATAGCAACACTGTCTACCTGAGAATCTCAAACAACAGTATACGTTGGCCTCTTTGCTGTATGTTTCACAGGCCTCTTTTGACCTTGAAGATAAAAACCCAATGGTCAAAATCTTGCTACAGGAGGAAGGACTCACTGAGAAAGTACAGGCTGTGAAGAGAAGGGCAAACTTTGAAGAGAAGTCAGGCTTAATATTCTGGGGCCTGAACTGCTAGTCATATACATTGTGCTGGTCTGTGCTGTACAGGGAAAACTTGGAAAGGTGATCCTCAGACTACTTCTTTGTGTTATGATGCTTCCCCTGGCCATGTTTTCAATTCTGCAAACTGGTGAGCAGAAGACCAAAGTCTTTGCCTAGCAGTGACAAGTGGAACTCTTAAATAATATCCAGTGAAGGCAGTTAGGAACACTGGGCAAACAACAGACATAGTAATGATGAGCTTTCTTCAATGTCCAGAAACCACAGAGACACTTCATACATTTGTTAGACTTAAAGCTGTTGCTTTTTTTGCTACAGAAATCAAGTACTTGCCTGCAAAGTCAAGAATAAGGTGTAAACAATGTAAATGGCATACATAACTTGGAATAATGGTTGCAGTGAGCATGATTGTTAACCCAGGTATAAAGGATGTTGGCAAAAGCCTTGAGGTGTGTTAACTGAAAATGCTGGCAATGACATTTTTAGTTAATGACTATCAGGAGATCAAGTAGCTAGACCCTCTTTAGAAGTCATTTTTTCTTCAGGGCAGTTTTGTTTTGAGTGGTGTGTGTGTGTGTGTGTGTGTGTGTGTGTGTGTGTGTGTGTGTGTGTGTGTGTATTGTATATATATATATATATATATATATATATATATATATATATATATATATGTAAAAAGTTAACTGATCCATGATGGAAAAACAGCTATAATTGGTTATGCTTGCCTGGATAACACAGAATGCATAGGAGACAAAAAGCTTACTGGCACTTTTTGTTTGCTGGATGCCTACTGAATAACTGAAAAACAGTGAATCAGGGAAGATGGCAAAAATTATATAGTAAAACTTTCAAGATCAAATAATGAATGGAATCAGTGATTATATAAAAATGTCATTATCACATGAATAAAAATGTGACTTCCCAATTTATAAATAAATAATAGAAAAACAATGAATCAGAGTACAAGTATAATTAGCCAGTCAGATATATACAAATTGCACTATGGTGAAAACTTGTGGAAGTATCTATGAAAGTAAATTTACTCATACTGTGAAACTAACTATGTAAATACAGCTAGCAAAACTGAACAATTATTTTATTAGAGGTGTATGTAAACCCCATACTTAATTTCTACCCATGCCCCGCGGTAGCGTTGTCGCCTCACAGCAAGACGTTGTCCCATTCGATTCTCAGCTAGAGCGTCTTCTGTGTGGAGGCATGCGTGAATTAGTGTGCCTTCGTTGAAAGTTGTGCATCAGGGCTGGTAACTCGGCACGTAAAAATCCACTTCCAAACATTAGCGGACCGGAGTTCCGCTGTGGCGACCCCCTAACCGGGATAAGCCAAAAGACACAACAACATTTCCCTTCAGGAGATACTCAAACTATCAAAGATTTGAAACAAAGAATTATTTTCTTATAATTAGTTAAATCCTCTCAAATGAACTAACATTTTCATATTACATAACAGCTTTATTAAGACTGGGTATCTACCACACTGCTTACACAAAGTATTTCAATTTTTAACATATACTATATACTTTTTTTTTATCTTCTTAGGGAAAATGTACCATCAGAAGAAATTTGTCAGGAGAGGCTCATCTCTCCTGTCCAGCGATATGTGACTTTGTGTATGTATACACATTTAACTACATCTAAAATAAAACTTGAATTATGAAAGGCGCTTTTTAGTTCAGAAAGTAAGACACTTGCTATCAAAGTTGAAACATATTATTGTATAAGCAGAATCAAGTCTAATTACACAAGCTATTAGGTGAAGCACTAAAATTCTTAATTTTTAATCAGTCAAGAATATTTTGCTCTTGTTCTGCTAATAAGTACTTCTTTAATTTTGAGTTCATCTGTGATTGCATGTGTTTCTTGTCCTGGCTTCTGGTCTTAGCTTCCTGCTTTCTCCACTGCAGTTGAAACCAGATTACAAGGGAGTGTCAGTTATGCAATGCCTCACATCTTGTTGTGCTTCTTTGTGAAGCAGGCAGTTTATTTTAACAGATAGCAGCTTCTAGACTTACTGCACAGTATCATTTTTTGACAGGGACATGGGATTCCATGACCCTGGAGATATATAAAGATATATGGGTCCATACAGCGAAGGCACTTAAAACAGTTTCAGATTGCTATGTCAAAATGGGTTAATTAGGAGGGTCAAGAAACTGACTGACTTGACTGACCGTCAACTCTGTTCTGAAGTAAGGATCCTATAATTATTTTTTTACAGGGAAAATGTAATTGCACCTAGTTTTAACGCTAAACTGATAACTATGGCACTTTGTCAGTGGACACTTAAAAAAGTTAAAATCCCATTAAAACCCTTCAAAAAATTGCAATGACAGAATGTGGCACTCAGTCTGTTAGAGCTATCACTTCTGCATACTTATCTAAACAAAGTTACTATTAATTGTTTTATCAAGAGCGTTTCTCTTCTAAGGCAGCTGTCTTTCATCTATGTTTTACAAACAGTCAAGCAAAGGAGCTGATCATCTAAGGAAAACACACAGGGATCCTAACAAAACTAAGCAGCTGTTGTAGGATTTCAATAAGCATCTTGCATGACAACCAGTTCCAGAACTTGTTAGTAAGGCATTTAATGTGTTTTCAATGCCAGCTTAAAATCTTCCACTGGTTCTAAACATTCCACATTTCCCCCAAGACACCCTCAAGCCACTGAGCAACTGTTTAAACCTGTTACTGGTGGCACAGTTGGAAGTAAATATTTGTGTCTTCAGTCATCACCACCCCAAGATAGTACAACTATTTATTCCGTGCCACCTTAAATTCTTCCACTGCTCTGACTGCCCCATGATAAATTAAATGTCAATGTCATGCCACCTTAAATTCTGCCACTGTTGCCAAACATTCCACATTTTTCACCAAGAGACCCTCCAGCCAGTGACCAGCTGTTAAGACCTATGTTACTGGTGGTGCAGTCAAGTCTGCATGTGTAGGCCAGCTCTAGCCACCCCAAGATTAATTAAATGTATATGCCATGCCTACTTCAATACTTCTACTGTTGTCAACTCTACCATATTTTATAGCAAGTTGTTCCTTATATTAACATCTCTCAAATTTGTCCCATGAGTTATCCTCTCTTTGTTTTGAAATTTTATGCACTTCTTATGTGTGTTTTTCTCAAAAGTGTTACTTTTATGAACCTTAATGATCACTTTAAATTCATTGACAATCTCTGTCTTATCACCCATCTCATCTTCCCAATGTTATAAATTCCTTTAAACACCCCTCCTAAGGATCATAGGAGATCTTGTACTGTATTGAAGGTCTACATGTGAACATCTATTGCCCTATTTATATCTTGCACACAATGCTATCCATTATCTGCAAAGAGGAATAATAACACCCTTGTCCTTACGGGTCTATATTAGAACACCGAACTTTTAAAATTTCTAGTGTTCTAACATCGAACCTTATTAATCGAAAATTTAAAACAGCGAACATACAGAACAGTGAATTTTTTCCTAGGGAAAAAATTTGCTGTTCCAAAACACATACACACAACACAAGCACACCAAACAAACAGCAATCCACACACATACACCTAAACTCTTACACCTAAACCTACACTAAACTATGCATACACCACTAACTATCCACTTACCTGAACCCAAACCCTAACCCTAAGGTCCGTCACTATCGCACATTCACCTCACCCGTGCCCTAACCCTAACTCACCTACCCCACCCTAACCCTCACGTCCACACAATCGCATACTTACCTGAACCCGACCCATAACTTTCCACCACAGCACTGAAAATCCCGAAGCAACAGAAACAGACAACTGAATTCTTTCCCTAAGAAAAAAATTGGTTTTCTGTTTCTTCGATATTTTCAGCGTTCACTGAAAACGGGTTGATATTAGAACACTAGAAATTTTGAAAGTTCGGTGTTTTAATATAGACCCTGCCCTTACTACCTGATCCTTTCATTGTGTATCTGAGGATCCCTCCAGTGACACCTGATCTGGCAATTGTTGAGATGTTGGCAAGATAAAAAACATCTGTCTTTACAGATAGTATTTTAGACCAATTTTGCTGTGGTTGGGAATTTCACCATCCCTGAGATGCAGCAACCTTGCAGTCAAATTAATAAAATTTGTGGGGGAGGGGTGAAAGGGGACTGCCCACAATAATAAATGTTTCTTTTCTTGTTTATTTTATTTTATTTATTTTTTCTTTGTCATCATGAAATTGTCACTGTTGTCGATATCTCCATTCGGGTGCTGGAAAATGTTTTGATTATGATGGGTCATATGCTCACTCTACAGATTTTTTCTACACCTTCTAACAATGGCTTTCTATAAGAAGTCATCTGAGGTAAGTGCTCATGGTCCATAGCTTGCTGCTGACAGTGCTTCAGTCCATTGCACCTTCCAAGATGCACAGGCTTTAGTGCTTATTTTACAACAAAACATGAATTACTTGCACAATTATTTATGCATTGTATGTATTTGTTCACTGGTTAGAGTACTGATACAAGTGGTCTAGTTAATTATTTATATATAGGGGAATTATTTTTAAAACTGTTTTGTTCTTGTCAATTTCATATACAGGAGTATGACTGAGTTTTATTTATAACCAAGTTGCATGTGTTGGAGATGTGGATGCCAAGAATTTCACCTCTATTACTATAACCCTTAGAAGCCATTAGCTGTTACTGTTTGTGAAGACTGAGTTAAGATAGATGAAGGCTGCCAGCCTAGCCAGATAGAATTTTGGAGATAATTCTGTCATCTGCAAATATTAATGTAAGCCACAGGCTTGTTGTCTTAAATGGTAAAGATAGTGTTACCTGTGGAACTGGAAAAAAATGTAACAACAGTGCACTCTACTGACCAAGAAAAGCATGTTGTGACCCTTTGATGTTAGGACTCAGAGCCAGTGAGCCTAGAGTGGGGAATTTCCTCAGTGCCCTGACTGAAATTTTAATTAGGACACTGAGGAAATTCCCCTGCTCTTTTTGCCTCCTAGATGGTGCTGAAAAGTTACTGAAGGAGCCAGAGGTTGTGAGCTAATGCACAAGGAAAAGTGTAATACTGTGGCTGCAGAACATTAAAATAATAGACAGTGATGTTCAGATAACTGTGGTATCTGACAGAGGTTGACCAATGGGAGGACCTTTACTGTTATTTAAACTACAATTACAATTAGTATTATGATTCTGATGAAGTTTCCTGGAGGGAAATGAAAGTGCTCAATCCTGTTTTTTGTTAATAAACCAAGTGAAACTATATTGTAAGACTACCTTTATTGGGTACATGCTGTGGCTGGATGTAGTTTTGGATCTATATGTAAGTTTATCTTAGAATTGTGTTTTCTCTTAAAAATAGCTAGAAACTAGAAAGATTAGACTAAGTGTTTTTTCTGTGATGTCAGAACTGTACTACTGAATTATTTTAAGTATTTCTCTGTGATCTCTGAATTATTGACTAGCACTGTGTAGCAAAAAGTATTGTCTTGTGTTTTGACTATTTGTTATTAAATATTTTTAAACCCTTTCAACTGCGACTGTTTTTGTAGAGATAATTTAAGCTCTTTAGAGTACTTGCATGCCTTTGGTAAAATAGTACAAAGCCACTTCAATAGCTTTAGCCCTGGGCTGTACTACCAATTGGATAATAATATTGCACAGTAATAATTGGACACCCTTTTAAGGGCCTTTGAGCAGCTGATAAATATTAGTATATCTGTAAAATAGTACAAAGCCACCTCAATAGTTTTAGCCCTGGGCTATACTACCAATTGGATAATAATATCGCACAGCAATAATTGGACACCCTTTTAAGGGCCTTTGAGTAGCTGATAAATATTAGTAGGTGGTGGCAGCTGGTACTACCATATAGTCTGGGAAAAAAGGGGCACGGCTGGAGAACCTGTGCCAGCCTTCCCCAGGAGTGTCTGTGTGGTTGTATAAACTCTTCTCAAAGTGTGTGTGTGTGTGTGTGTGTGTGTGTGTGTGTGTGTGTGTGTGTGTGTGTGTGTGTGTGTGTGTGTGTGTGTGTGTGTGTGTGTGTGTCAGCTTCTTGGGCAGGGACACGAAGCACTGGCTGGACAGAGAGGGTGCTGGAGGTTTTAGCTTGCCCACTAGGCTGAGATCTGAACCCTATAGCTGTGCCAGTGGGAGTCTTATTGGGGATCTGGAGAGCAAGGGAGTGACCAGCCCTGGACTGACTGTGATCTGTGTGTGCTCTTAAGGGAAATTGCACTTTACTGTGTATATTTGTCATCCTTTCCTCCTATATGAGACACCCCTCATTGGTGTTAGTGGTGAGGATTGAGGCTCCTTGATTGCTGGGCCAGGGAATGGGCATCACACTGTTAACTCTGTAAAACTGTTAAGCATATAACTACTGTCCTGCACTTCCAACTGAAGAGGTCATAGTGCTTATTGTCTTTGAGCTTGATGTAGTGGAACTACCTGCAGTAATAACAAGAAGGTCATTTTTCTAGGAACCTGAGTAGCAATGACTGTTACTACTAAATGTATAAGGATACATCCTGTGCAAGTATTATGCAAACTTACCATATTTCCTGCAGATATAGGCATCACCTTCCATTGGGGTTTCCATAAATAATAACACATGGAAAGTATCTAGCAAATCTCTTGGTCCAACTAGGCTTGTTAGGGTTCCAGATTCTATGCTCCCTAAGACATGCAAAGAATGGAAACCTCTAGGACTCAGTGGGGCCCCTGCACTAAGGTTGGGGGAGCAGCAGGTAAAGCACATTTAGTGCTATTGTAAATTGCTTTTCTGTGGTGGTAAATATTAAGCCACTGATTGATGTTCTGCTCATTCTTCAGATTACATCAGTAAACACTTTCTGAGTGGGCAGCTTTTTCCTTGAAGGGCCACAGTAACAATCCATGAAAAAATGTATGCTTACCTGCGATAGATAACTTAACACCGACTCCTTTGGCACCCAAGATTCTTTTTTGCAGGCCAAAGCAACCCTAAAGAGCCTAATTTGACACAACATGCCAACCCCATGTAGAAATGGGGATGATAATGATGACTATATCACTGCTTGTGGCATCCTACTCTGCTGAGCTACACACCTCTATGCGTTACTCAACACCTTATCTTCATTCTAATCCTCACTTCATTTTCTTTACACATAAACAAATCCCTAGCATAAACCATCTAACTTCACCTAGTTAAAAAAATCATCTAACGTCACCTAGTTAAACTCATCTAAAGCAATCTTCTTGCTTCTAAAACTCACTCTCTCTTCATTTCCAGCAAAAATGTGTCAGTCTTCTTTCTCTTAAAACAAATATTTTACATAGTGGGATTCATTCTGTATGGTTAATTTCTCTGTTAGAATACTTGCATACCCTAACATATGAATATAATTCAACTTTATAACTATTTTAACAGCCTACTTCCCTCCAGCATAAAAAAAAATAGAATTTCACTCCTAAAATCCTGCCAGCCTTTCTTTCTTTTGTTAGACCTAAACTCATTAAGATCAATAAACTGTCCACTACTCATTAAAGGAAAAAGCAAAGTCAACTCCTTAAATGACAAAGGGATCTGCACTATCTCTATTCAATGTTAGTATTCCTCTAACAAGCAATAGAGGACCAAATTGAAGTCCAGCACCACCATTCCATATACTTTCTCCATCTCACTTCCTTTCATTGCTGTAAAGCTGCATCTGACTCCTGTCATGTCCCTATGAACAGTTATTGCCATCCAAAAAGTTTACTAGGCAAGTAGGGAACAAATGTATATTGCCAGACCAGACCTTTTTCCTGTATCATATACACAACACATACACACACAAATAGACAGTACACACATGCCACAAAACAATTTAGAGTCACCAGTCCACCTACCATGTCTTCAGAATGTGGGAAGAAACCCAAGTATTCCAAGAAAACTTAAGCAAATACAAGGAGAACATGCACACTCCACACAGAAGGCACCACAAATGGAACAACCTCTTGTTGTGAAGCAACACTGCTGTTCAATGAGACACTAAACTGTTTTCATCTAAACTACCTCCGCATAAAATATCTCTTCTAAATGCTGGGAGCATCTGCAAAAAACTAAAACCGCTAGACATCATTCTCTACCTAAGCAGTCCAAACATTGCCTGAGTTAGAGAATCCTGGCTAAAGGACAACTCTCTTGACCTGTGTCACTTCTTTCTTTACTACTCTGATATGTACAACGGCAGGCCTCATACAAGGATAGATGGTGGACAATGTTCCTATAAAAAGCAATGACAGAAGTAAAAATTCATAATCAAGCCCACACCAATAATGACCATGACCCAGACTGGACTGCTTTAACTATATTCTTAGCGAACCTTCACAAGTTGTACTTAGCAGGAGTCTACAATCCCCTTTCTCCAATAAAACTAGTCTCCCTCCAGCATCAGCAATCACCTGTTGACACCTCCCACAAATGATATCTAGTTAAGGTTTTCTTCCATCCAAAGTTTCAAATTAACATCAATAAACTAAAATCCCAGCATAAGCAACTAAAAGTGGACCTTTTTTCTACAATATCCCTGTTCCTGAAACAGCAGCCAACACTATAACAAGCATGATGACTGACTTTCATACTAAATACTTCTCTGTCATTTTCAGATTCATAAAACCACACAATAATAGCGGTTTACTCCAGATCTAAAAGTCCTACATAAACCCAGACATGATTCCTGGTTTCAATAAAAAGTATCCAGACTTTTTGGCAAACAAAATTTAAAACATTAAGGAACTTAGTCATAAAGTTAAGCAGATGTCACAAAGCTGTACTTATTAGGTTTTAACACATCTCCAACCTTGCCTACTCATAGAATTCTAGAAACAAATTAAGTTTTTCAAAACTGCACTTTGTCGAATCTGAGTCTCTCGAAAGTGCTATAGGTGTAGTGTGGTATGTGGGCCCCTACACATGGTCGACATTTCACACTGTCGAAGACCATATGGCCAAGACCATATGATCGACATATGAATTCCCGACCATGCGGAATGGCATTTTCGTACAGTGTGGGATGGAAATATTTCCATTTCCGCACTGTAGTGCGATCTCGGAGTTGGTATATTTAAGTTACAGGGGGTGTGGGGGGCATAGCATTTAAAAAGTAGGTTTATATTGTGTTTTGTGTTTTATTTTATTTTTTTACATGTTCGAAATTTTAGGAGTCGAACATATGGTCACGGCCATATGGGTTTCAGCTTTCTAAAATTTCGAACATGTATAGTAGACCCGTGGTATGTACATTATTGTGTACTGTCTCTTTAAGGGTTTTGTGTTATGGTGGCCGATGTTTGTTTACTTATGGAGATTTAGGTAGGTGTTTAATGTTGAAGGGTTTTGGGTAGAAATTTGTTTATTTTTAGTTTTTGTGGGGAATTTTAGGGGTAGGTTGGGGTGTGTAGTTGAGAGTGTATGTGTGTGTGTTGTATGTGGTGATTTAGTAAGTGTGTAGTGTATGTGGATGTTATGAGTGAGTGTAAATGTAATTGTTTGCAAAGGGTGTGTAGGGCAGGTAATAGTACTTTTGTGTTTTTTTTTTTTTTTTCAAATTAGTGCGACCTCAGAGTTAGTATATAGAAGTAGCGGGGGCGGGGGGGTGCAGGGGTGCTTGCCCCCCTGTAAAAACATATGGTCATGTTAGTTTCTTTGAGTTATGTTATGTATTTGTGTTTATTTTCGGTGAGGGTTGGGTTTTATTTATGTTTACGATCTTTTAAGCTTTGTTATTTTGCAGTTTTGATTTTGTGTGCTATTGACATTCTAGTCTCGAAATACTGAAATTCGAGATTTCAGTATTTCGAGGTTAAGAAGTGGACCCATATATATATACATATATATATATATATATATATATATATATATATATATATATATATGTATGTATGTATGTATATAGATATATATATATATATATATATATATATATATATATATATATATATATATATATATATACAGAATGCTGTACCTCAGAGAAAATGGAAATCTCCAAACTATAGCAATTTCAGAGTTAGCATACATTTCCCCACAATTGCACTTACATTTTCTCAGCCACACAGATCATACTTACAGTCCCTCATATCATGACAGGAACCTCTTCACTATATATTCAACATATCACTGGCAATCAGTATAATCCTATTGTCTTGAAAACTGTAATAATAACATCACTGCAAAAAATATCAAGGCCTTCCTCCACATCAATCTTCAGGCCATTATCAGTTCTGCCCATCCTTTAGCCTGTTCACACCTCTCCACCTATTCAAATATTATAATCAACTTTCTAAATATCAGTATAGGTTATGGACTGGCAAAATTACCATTAATATCATCTGGACTTTAACTGATAACACCTTAATGAAAATGGACAAGAAAATCTTAACTGTGCTTACCAAGGCCTTAGCTCAACTTAACCATAATGCGTTATACAACTCCTTTGTATGCATAACAATAAATGGTAAGAGCACTGACTGCTTAACAAACAGATTGAAAAAAAGCGGAGGCTAAGGAAACTGCAGCTTCTATGACTAATGTTTTTGTACTGTAAGCCATAACAATGTCAAGATCTTAACTTCTAGTTCATAAAGACATATTTTGGGATACGCAGCCACTCCCTTTTCTGACTATACTGAAATAAACATAATATCTGTGCTCATTACTTCTTAAGCTCCAGGAATTTGACTAGCTCTAGGTCAATGGGAGCCATTATTAAATTTCCAAATGATGTGGATACTCTACAAAAGGGCCTTACAGAAACAGATGCTTGGTGCCAGAGCCATGGGCTCAAGCTCAATGCCAAGAAATGTAAAGTTATCCCCTTTGGGAAAAAAAAACATGTACCTGTGAATTACCACATAGGTGACAGTATACTAAACACCAAAAGTGAGATAAGAGACTTAGGGACACAGGTGGACAGTGGCCTCACCCTCGATAACCACATCGCCACAACAGTCAGGAAATCCTTCTATGTAGCACACCTCATCACTAAGGGCTTTTCATCCAGAAAAAAGGAGGTCATTGTCCCACTGTACTCCTCCCTCATTAGACCCATTATAGAATACAACACCCCATTTGGTATGTACTACTCAAGACACCTGCAACAACTGGAAAGGCCGCAGAAATACCTCACTAAAAGAATCACAGGCCTAAAGCAGATGCCCTATGCTGACCACCTTAAAAAACTGCAGCTATACTCTGTCACATATCGTCTACTCAGAGGCGATCTCTGCTTAACATACAAGGCCATGTCAAACCCAGAACTGTTGGACATGCTACACTTAAAGAAATTCCAATCCCTCAGAGCCACATGCTCCCGGGATCTAAACCTTGTCATCACAATAAACAAAACATGCTGGAGGGATAGGTTCCTGACCCAGAGACTCCCCAGACTCTGGAATAGACTGTCCATACATGTCAAGCAGAGTGCCTCTTTGGCCCTCTTCAAAGAGAACCTTGATGATTGGATGGGAGAAAGGAAATACACCCGGGGGATCACTTCAGTCACCCTGCTAGACAGGGGTCCAGGAAATAAATAGTGTGGGAAGAAATAGCCAGGGAATTGTTATGGCTAGGTTTGTATAGGCCCTAGGGCCGATAGCCTAGTACCAACCTATGAACCTATGAGATGTGTAGTACAGAAAATATTTTGAGGTCAGCCCTATGGAGTACCTTCATGAAGACCAGACTACAGGCCAGATGACCCATGTTTGATTAATGGTGTAAGTATTTAATGATGTTCTGGGCAGGAGAGAATGAGCTTCAATGACCGGTAGTAGATTGCTCACCCTTGGAGAGGGGGACGAGCCTGCTAGACTCAAGGAACTGGTGACACCTAGTGAAGGCTAGATGTGTTGTCCCACCTCTAGTGGCCACATTAGCTTATTGTTTCCTGATGTGCCAGCATACTGGAGGTGTGTGTGTGGGAGGAAAAACACTTCCTTGCCAACTAGGTAGCTATGGCAGGGCAAGTTGGTTGGCAGCTTAGGTTAAGCTGCTTTGATGGACCAACATGTTTACCTATTCCTACCACCCAGCTATTGATGCTGGGAAATTAATGGGCTGATATAGCTTCCAGGCAAGAACACATGGGCTATAGAACTCTTACTTTGTCCGAGGATACTTGGTGCTTCCCCTCCACAAAACAAATGGGCTGACCAGGTGCAGGTAGTAGAGTCATCAGGCAAGGTATTTCATGGGGGGGTTAGGGGGGGTTGAGCAGGGGATAAAAAATATACTTTAAAGCCAT
>NC_056739.1:1978805630-1978848130 GCF_019279795.1 Protopterus annectens
ACTATCTGTTTTTTTTTTTTGTCATTTAGGTATTTCTGTTACAGAAATAACCAATTCATGCTACCATTACATTAAATACGGGATATCATTGTGTCCTACAATCGTAGCACGTCAGCCATTTCTAATACATTTTTTCGGGACACAACTGTCCATGGAGTGACTGCCCCAACCAAAGTGGGACAGGTGGTGACCTTAGTCGCTGCTCCTATGTCGGTGCGCGCTGACATGCGGCTGTACACCTTCTCTGAGTGTAAACACTGACAGTGCATTGCGGGACGAACGCGGTCTTATGCGTATCCTTTACTCCTTGGACGGGTACACTTATGCCTTCGTGGCTTCTATTTGCTTCTCCATTAATTTGGGACGGGGACTATGTTGCATACTGTACATGCATTTCATTCTGCACAGGACCTGGCTGCTGCCATTACTATTGTGGGCGGACCATGGCTGTCAGCACATTAGGTTGCTCACCTCATGCTGGCTTAGACACGCCTCCAGACGCATCCTACCTGGGCTCGCTCACGTACACTACGCACGTGTCTGTGATTCCGGTGCACTCTCATTAATATGTATATGGCGCTACTGCGCCGGATATTCCATGCACCGCCGGCGCAGGCCTTACGCCGGCCTTGCACCGAGCTTCATGAATCCCGGGGCCAGTTTTTATACTGCCAACTGATAAAAAGAAGTTATGTTCTTACCATAATGTTTCATCTGCATTGTCTATCTTCATTCCATTAACTTGGTAACTAATATACAATGGAATGAGAACTAAAGCAAATGAAAAGCTTGGATGACATTAATAAGCAGTCACAGTCAACAGAATGGGCGAATAGTAAGGTCACTGTTTTAAAAAATAAATACAAGATTCATACTTGCATCTACTTAAACAAAAAACATCTATTGAATTATCACTTATGTCACAGTCAATTACAGATTTAAATAAATGAAATCAAACCATACTGACATTTTCAGTTGCAGGCATTTTATACCACATATGATCTTCTATACAGTCATTGTCAATCGAACATTACATAGCTTGTTTAATTCCTGCTTTCCCTTAAACCTCATTCCTCCTCCAAAACATTATTCTGCATGTATTGTTCCCACAATTCCCATTTTTCCTATGTAATTTGCTCCTCCCCTTTTCTAAAGATCCCACTTGCAGTTCTTTTGTCTCTGTTACTTAATTCACTACTTCTAATACTGTTGGTTTAGACTTTTACTTCCTATTTCCAGTAATTGTTTTCTTGGCAACAACAAGAATTGAACTCAGCAAAGCCTTACTAAGTCTGGACAATTCAGATCCTGTATCACAGCTCAAAAAATCATTTCATTAGTTACACTGATTTGCTCATCCAGTATTTCTGATAGAGTAATCTGCAGGGAATGTTTAAAGTCTTCCAAATCATTAAGCTCCCAAAAATATGTTCCCAGTTATCTCTTACTTCCCCATCCCATGTCTAACACTTGCAATCTACCTTAGTAAAAAATCTTTGGAGTCTGCTTTGGGTACAGAAATACCAAAAAAAACAGTTCCAATCAAAAATCCTAAATCCTCTAGATGTTGCATATTTGGGAGGCATACATATATCCTTCCATTGTTTCTCTGTGAAACTGCTTATCTAATCTCTCTTCCTCACCTTTCTAACATCCTCTGATTGATTCCTATAGTTATCATGCAATATACTATATGTCCTACTAATTATCCATTTTCAACAGCAGCTTCTATTCTAGATTCAGCTAAAAACTCTACCACTGCTGGCCTTTTACTTAGAATCCCCTATTCATTTCTCTTTGCCTATACTCTGATATCACTCTTTGATAGGGAAGGCAGTCTCTAGCCTGCAGTCCAAATGTATTCTTGTACCCTTCCCATTCTGTCACCTTTCCCTCTCTAATTATTTGCTCCCAATATCTTAGTTCTTTGCCAGTTTTCACCAGTAAATGCCAGCCCCCTCTTGCCTAGTCTCTGTACCCCTAATTGCAGTCATTTCTACTGTTAGAATCTCCTTTCTCCATTCCCATGCTGGCTTAATACTTAGAATACTCTTTACTACTTTATGAATATAACATTCAGGTCTATATTAGAACATTGAATATTTAACAGTTCGAATCACTAAAGGTCGACCTTTAATGATCGAACTGTTAAAACATCGAATGTTCAGAAAAAAAAATAAAAACAAAACACAAAAAAAAACCCTAAATGCCCCCCACACCCCCGCTACTTAAATATACCAACTCTGAGACCACACTACATTGAAGTAAATGGAAATCTCCCTTTCCTGAGATTTTCATTTACTTGTTTGATGTTCTGCAGTTTCGCTCTTCTAGTGTCGACAATGTCAGATTCAACATTGTCGGCTTTCGAGAATTTAATATAGACCCTAACATTCTATATGACTATCATTATTCTCCTTAAGGATCTGCATCCAAAATCCCATGCTCTCTTTACTTCTTGTGCTTCCTCCCATTTCTTCATCATCCCTTTCCACTATGAATTAGAGTGTTCTGTTAGTGCTATGTATAGCAGCCTTATCTGTGTACCTTTGAAATATCCCTTCATATCAAGTAATCCCAGACCACCTTGTTCTATTGGAAGGATCAACTTATCCCACTTGACTCTTCCCCTCCCAGATAAAATCCTTCAACTCTTTATTCATTGCTATCCACAACCTCTCTGCTTGATAAAAATATGCCTGACTTGTGTATAAAACTAAGAGGCCAATACATTCTCCCCCACTTGTATCTTCCTAGCCATAACATAGAGGTTTCAGTTTCTCAGGTTTTCTATTATCTTTTGTTTAGTCTCTTCCCATATATCCTTAGGTGCCATGACAGAATCCTTTTTAATCCATACTCCTAAGTACTTTATTTTATCATGCCCCCATAAATATGAGTACTGCTGAACCAATTCATGTGTGGGCACATAGTTTATAACGATTTCCTTTGTTTTATCTTCATTAATTTTGTATCTAGAAAAGACTTCAAACTGCCTCAGAATGTCCTACAACACTGAGATGTCCTTTTCTGGTGTTATCAGGTACAAAATAATATAACCTGCAAATAAAGCCAACATGTCCTGACTACCATACCAATCATAGCATGAATTTCTTTAGTCCCTTTTTTCTTTGCCAGTCGTTCCAAATATAATACAAATGATAAAGAGGAAAGAGGACACTCCTACCTGGTTCCTCTCTTCAAACAGAACATACCACTGAGCAGCACCTCCACTTTATTTTTTGCTTCTGATCCCTCATATATATATATATATACCTTCCTAATTAACCCTATCATTACATCAGGAAATGCAAATGCTTACATTGCCCTATTCAAAAAATCCCTGCCTACTCTGTCAAATGTTTTCTGTGCATCAATATCCACCAACAACAGCAGTATTTTCTTACATTCTGTTTCCCTCTGGATCATCATTGTTCTATTAATGTTGTTTGTCTCCCCTCCACAAAACCACATGGGACCATATTTATCAACTGCGGCAATAGGTGTGCCATTTTATTAGCCATTATATACAAGCATTTTATAATCATGGTTTAGAATCAAAATGTGCTTCAACAAAAAAGTAGTTTAAGGGTGTGCGCACTTATGCAACCAGCTTAGTGTACGTTTTTTATTTTTTATATTTTTCCCCTAACAGATTTGTTTGTTTTTCAATTGAACTGTACAGGTTATAGGTCGCATTAAAGGTGGGAAAAGTTTAGAAATGATTTATTGTGGTCTCATTTTTTTATATCACAAAAACCTGCCATTTTAACAGGGGTGTGTACACTTTTTAAATCCATTGCATATTAAGTGGGATTTGATGGGTATTTGCAATACTCAGGTATTACAGCCACCACGGCTTTCTTCCAGGATGTTGATGCTTCTCCTTTCAAAATACCAACAAAACCTTCCAGATCTTTATCATTATCTTTCTTCCTAGCTTCCAAAGTTCCACAGGAATACCATCTATACCTGGAGACTCTCCTGTGGATTGGTTATACATCAACATTTTTATCTCATCTTCTCATATCCTAAGTGTTAATAATAGAGCCTCGTCTAACTCTAACCTTGGTGTATTTCATTTTTCTGTAAATATTTCCATCTTTACTTTTTCTTGATTTTCTCATTTCTCTGCTTTATACATATTTTCACAAAATTGTCAAAATATTTCTAATACCTCTACAGGATCTCTGGTTATTTTCCTTGTTATACGATGTCTAAGCTTAGCAACAGCCCTTTCTACTTTATGTTGCCTGAGCCATTGTGCTGAAAGCGTTTGTGCTCTGGAGTTATTACAAAAAAAAAAAGCAATCTTGCTAAACTCATGCATACTATCTAGGTAGTCCCTTATATTTTCTTTAGCATTCTGCAACTGCACCTCTTTGTGTTCTGTGAGATTCCCCTTACTCTGCAATACTTTAACCTTGGTCAGTCTCTCTAAATAATTCTTGTTATGTCTTAAGCATATCTCTTTCTTTTATTTCTACACTATTTTTAAACTCCACTTTCATTTCATCCCTAGCTATGTTTTCTGAAAAATAATCTATCTTCCATAATAACTCCTAAATAATTTCATCTACCCATTCCTTAAATTCCTCTCTGTTTAACAGATAGGTGGGAAATCACCAGTGTCTCTTTTTTATTTAATTAACTTGCATTTTTATTTTAGTTATTACTGGTGCATGATCTGTGATAGTTATTGGATATGTATCAAAACTTATAAATAAATGCACGGTACTGTGAAATATAATTTCTGTCTAGCCTAGCCCAGTTTTTGTATCTTGAGGAATACTATGTAAATTCTCTCCGAGCTCCTATTACTGAATTCACATCTTCCATACCGCAGTGGTGCAGCGGTTAGCATTGTTGCCTCACAGCAAGAGGTTCTCCTGTTCGATTCTCAGATGGAGCGCCTTCTGTGTGGCATCTGCATCTCGTCCCCGTGGTCGAGTGACGTTCAAAGACATGCAGGTAGGTGCATGAATGGGTATGCCTTCCTTTAAGGTTGGGCATCAGGCTGGCAACTCAGCACCGTAAAACTCCACTGTCAATCATGAGCGGACCGGAGTTCCGCTGTGGCGACCCCTAACCGGGAAAATATGAAAGAAATTGCTTTTACTTCAATAATCTACCCTTTTTGTTTATATTTTCTCTTTTAGACCCTCCCCCCAGATACATCCTTATTGTTACAAATCAAATTCCAATTCCCACATATAAGTAATATTCCCTGCTGAAATATGACTATTTCTTCTACAATTTTCTTAAGCTCCATTGTAACAGTTTTAGGTGGAATATAAATACATGCCAGCATAATCCTTTTCCCTTGCCAGTAGCCTCTTACTACTATAAATCTACCATCATTTCTTTTTCTTATCTCTATCATTATTGGAGCTCCTCTAGTTAATTAATATAAGTACTCCCCTTTTCAGTTGTCTCCAATTTTCCACTGAATAACAATCCTGAAATCCTTTCTTTATCAAATTCATATACTCAGTTGTTTCCAAATGTGTTTTCTGTGGCACAGTTATTTGCACTCTGCATTACTTAATATAGTTCACTACTCTTTCTTTTTTGTATATACCTGTGAGACCATTCATATTCAAAAATAATATAGAAAGCGCAGCATTTATGATAAGAAGTTATGCACACCTGTTATGTATACCAGCTTTTTAAAAAATGTCTAGTTTCAGCTTTTGTGTTACATGCATACACTGATGTTTGGCAGACAAATCTTTTATACAGTTGTTTCTTGTCATAGCCATTCAAACATATGTCACAACTTACAAGACTTTTCGTTTTAATAAAAGCCCACAAACAAGCAAACAAAACCCCCCTAAACATATCCCCAGAACACCCCCATAACAGATGAACTTAATACAAACAAAACAATGTACATCTTCAGATAATGAAGTTTTACCGTACTAATAGGAACAATTGCCCCTGACAGCTTCACTCACTGGCTTTAACTGGACCATAATTACAGTTATCCATCCTAAGACATATTGTTTGGCCTGTGGTTCTACTTAAATTAAGTGCAGTCTGTTTTTGCCTTATCTTTATTCCCCTTCCAGATGTAGAAAACAACTGAAATGCTTTCAGAAAACATTATCTTTTGGCCACTGGAAAAAAAGTATTCTGCTTTTAGTGCCCTTTTATCAACTTGTTTCCATAGAAACATGAGAACCAGAGAGACAGGTGCCTTCAGCTACAAGCTTCTCATGTTGCATTGCCAACATTAATTTCCTAAAGGAAAACTTTTCATTACATTCAGTATTCTCTTATTTACTTGTTTCCATTTAAAACTTGCTGTCTGATCAAGCCAATGGCTTTATTACAGTCATTTCCCTATGCAAAAGTAAGAAAAAGCATATCAATTTTACTTATATTGTGATCACCTCAGCAACCCACGATTACAATCTATTATCTTAAACATGCTTTTGTCCAGGCTTTCTTCTCTTTTACCATTGCAATGCCTACATTTCTTAAAACTAAACAAGAAGAAAGAAAGAAAGAAAGAAAGAAAGAAGAAGAAGAAGAAGAGGAGGAGGGGACCTGCTTACTTTAGTATCCCCATAACATACAAATAACTGAAAATGCTTTACTATATAACATGCAGTATATGTCATGTTTTATAACAATATTGTTAAGAATATTGTTAAGAAGAAAATGTGTTTTACTTGGAGTTACCACCCTCCTTCCCCCTCCCTCTCCTTAATTTATTCAAACATTAATGACAAAGCAGGGCATGTGCTTTGGAGTCCCCTACAGGTTTAACAAAGTCAAAAAAGTCTAATATTTGTTTTACTTGGAGTTACCACCCTCCTTCCCCCTCCCTCTCCTTAATTTATTCAAACATTAATGACAAAGTAGGGCATGTGCTTTGGAGTCCCCTACAGGTTTAACAAAGTCAAAAAAGTCTAATATTTGTACAGCCACATTTCATACATGTGAATGATGCTTTGTAATCCCACATTTATTTATTAATTTCCAAAGTTGCTGGTTTTCCTCCTGTTGATCTGCGTCTCCCAGCTACACTTTCTGCTTTATTTCCAGCATACTACTGGTTCTTCTTGTCAACTCCTATGCTTTTCTCCATCTCTCAAGCATTTTCCTTTAGAACATTGTACAAGGTTTTACTGGCAAAGTCACTTTATTATCATAGGAATAAGAAGCAGAGTGCTCTTCTGTTTGATAGCCCAGTTTTTGTTGGACAAACTTTTGTATTTCCTCCTTAACATGTTCTGCATCAAAAATTACTTTGATCCTCCAGAAAAAAAATATTCTGAAGTTAGCTGGATACAACAGCTTGAATCTCCCACCTGCCCCTAAACATTCCCTGATTACTGGAATAAATGTAGCACTCTTCTACCTAGTATACAGTGAGTAATCATTTTCTACAAACACTGTAATGTCTCCCTCTTTTTAGTATTTTGCCCTTATGTCACAGATTTGTCAGAATGAACTATTTCTGCTAGTAGGATTTCATCTTTACTATTAGAGGTTGTGGCTGCTTTCTCATGACCAGGATTGGATCATACATACAATGTGCCCTTTCAATTAACAACTCGTGCTGTGGAGTACCAGTTCAGTTACTTATTTGGGCTTTCATGAAACTAATACAGTATGTTCCTTCCAGTTTCTGTGGTATAGCAGAAAATTTCAGATTTTCCCTATGTTCTCTGTCATCTAATTCTACAATTTCTGAAACATTTCTTTTTGATCTATCTCTTACTCATCCAGCTTTTTGTTCATTTCAGCCTCTGATTATTACAGCTCTATCGGCTCATCTAAATATCTGATTAAAGCTTCTTCCATTTTTCCAGCCTTTTGCTATTTGAGCTGAAATACTCTATCAGTGTTTGGTTTATTTTAATCAGCTCTGAGCACATTTTACTTATTTTTTCCTCTAGACTACTGGAGGTTATGTGTTTCACCATGATTCATATTTGTATTGATCCACAAGCTATGAACAATGATTAAAGAACTAGATGGCCCACTGTTAATATATAAATAAACTGATAAACTGTGTGTAAATTCTAAAATTTATTCTCAGACACAATAGATTGCAGATATATTTATATACTCTACTCAAGCATTGTTGAAAACTTAAGAGGTTAGGTACAAACCCTTATGTCACCTGGTGGATTGACAGCTGGCTCACAGACAGGAATAAGGGAGTTAAAACTGGGGACTCCACCTCTACAAGGAGGCCAATCATAAGCAGAGTCCCTCATTGATTGATCCTGGGACCACTCCTTTTTGGCATTTACTGCTCTGAAGTCAAGGCCAATGTCAATGTCCTCTGGCTGACTAAATTTGCTGATGATTATAAATTAGGAGCTGTCACTGAATCACCCACTGACACAAATGTTCTCCAGGAAGGGGTGACAGACAAATGGTGTCAGAGCCATGGACTAAAACAAAATGCCAAGAAATGCATAATAATGTCCTTCGGGAAGTCATCCACCCCTTGTAACTATCATATTGACAACTTACCCCTACGAGATGACCCAGTAGTCAGTGACTTGGGGACACATATAGACAGATATCTAGACTTTGACCATCATGCATCTATGGTAGTGAGGAAATCATTCTATGTTGTGCAACTTATAAACAAAGTTATGGCATCTAGGTCCAAAGAAATCATTGTTCCACTGTATTCAGGATTCATCAGACCTGTCATTGAGTACAATGCTCCCTTTGGTACGTACCTAACCAGACATATCCAACAATAGGAACATCCACAGAGGTTCCTCACTAAAAGAATACAGAGCATAATTAACATGTCTTATGCAGACCAACTCAATGCCCTATCCCTGTATTCTGTCTCCTACAGGTTGTTGAGGGGACATCTATGCCTGGCATATAAGGCATTGTAAGACCCCAGTCTGATGGACCTCCTGCATATCCACAAAACAAACGGCACCAGAATTACCTAGTCTAAAGCCTTAAATCTTGCCTGTGATATAAATAGGACATGCTGGAGAGACAGGTATTTATCTCAGAGACTACCTCTTTTCTGCAACAGGCTCACCAACTATGTGTAGCAGAGTTTCTCCCTAAACCAGTTCAAGTGTAACTTGGACAGTTGGCTGGGGAACAGGAACTTTATCCCTGGCTTGGTACCTATGTCTCTAATCTAATAGACACAGGCAGCCTGTAAATGATTCATGTCCCAGGACCCAGCTTGTAAATGTTTCACCTCTCAAACCCCTGCTTACACTTATAAAGGGTTCCAGAACTTGTCAGAGATTTGAAATGCATGGCTAGGCTTAAAGAGGCCCTTGTGATCATTAGTGTAGTAAACACATATGAACATATAGGCCTCAGCAATGAGACAAACGTATGCTGAAATATTTTTATCAGTCCAACTCCTCTATTAGAAAAAATAGGTACAGTCCTTCCATCACACTAAACAAAGTCTATGAAATGGTGGTTACTGTGGCCAAGGCTGAAGAAACCTATGACTATTTATACCTTTCAGCTAGAGTATATTGTGCAAAATGAAAGAATATGCCTTTAAATTCTCATTGTGGAACTACACTTGGTTAATACAAATGTGATGGAAAACCGTGTTGAAATCTCATTTAAGTAGAAATGTCACAGAATGAAAGCGTTTCTGTATTTTTTTCAACCTGGTACTACACTTCAGATGACAGAAAAGCTACAGAATGTGGTACAGGGAAAAATGAACAAAAATTTGAAAAAGTCTAGAAGATACTTTAAACATTCTTAAACAAAATGTTGTCAAGTCACACATGGTGAAATATTTTTAAGAAAGTGAGAGAGAGAGAGACAAAAAAAAAAAAAAAAACATGAGGCGTAGCAAGAAACAACCTGTAGATGAAACAGCATCTATAGCTTTGTTCAGTAGGTACAAAAATTGGCAGACTAGATAGATCAGTTGGGCCTTATCAGCAAACGTACAGTCTGTATTCCATATTGGAATAACTGGATCTTAATTAGTATGTTACATTTAACAGATGGTCATGTTATTTATTCTCCCAGTCTCTCCTTAAACATTTTATGACTAGATAAATCAAAGAAAGTTAATTCTGTCTACAGTGTTTTCCATGATTACTGTGGAATAAAACTAAATACATTTAAAAGGGCTTTCTTTTCCAGTCACTTCAGATATTCAAGCACTCATGCTAATTTAAAGAAAAATGGATAGCACAGAGGTACTGGGATTAAATGGAGGAGTTAGTCACAACATGGATTGCTGTGCAAACATTATGTATTTACGTACTGATGTTACCCAACTCTCTGTGAAGAAAGACATCACTTACAGTAGCTGTGTGTCAAGGAATTCCCTGTAGCTGATATTACTCTGATATCAACAATGGGACATCAAGGGTCTTGTAGTATAGATTAAAAGTTTCTAAACAAATGCTGTTTTATTTTCTTTGCCTTCCCTCCTTTCTCAGCAAGGTGAACACTGACTAATTGAGAGCAACAAAATTACCATATAAAGAACCAAAACTGATACGTGAACTCTTTATCATGCTGCACACATTGAGTCTAATGTGAGTGACCATGGATAAGAATTTGGAAACTAGAAGATAAAAATCAGAGAAACTGTTAATGAAAGGAACATTTCACATGTACTAGATTTGGATGTACCCACTTTTCCTCCCTGAACTGCCCTACCATTTTATTTCATGTGCAGAGTTATAGTAGAACTCTAGTACCTGGAATATCATGGTCTGAAGTTTTGATCTTATCGGATTGGATGGGCATTTCTTTTCTCACTCATGGTTTTGGTCTGTATTGGTCTGATTAGCAGTCTGAAGTACCCTACTAAAAACTCTGTAAAAGGATGTGATCATTTTATTTTACTAGCTATCCTATAAAGAAAGCAATTCTGTGCTGTCGAAGTGTGGCTGATACCTAGAGATGGAGTCCATGGCTGAACTCCCTGGTTTGGATGCTCTTAGAAGGCTTATGTTTATGCCGTAGCTTTCTGTAGTCTATTTCCCCACACCAAAATCATGGCAATGTGAATGACTGCTCATGGAATTGTGAGTGGTTGATTGGAGTGACATTCCAGGAAGTGAAATGCTACAAAATGCTCATTGAAATATTCATGCATCTGCTTAGTATATACATTCTCATTGGCTGTTTCCTGCAAATGCTTTGAAATAGAATTTGGAAAAGAGTTCGTGTTCTTTATCAGCCTGGCTTCTTCTGTTGTTCCAAGCAGTCATGTAGTGTTATGACTGATCTTGTATAATAAACCATGCTCTTTTAAACAAAATATAGCTTAATCTGTGTCAAAAATTTAAAAAATAATAAATGAGTGTGGTGCTTTGAATTAAGCACTACAATAGAGTTCATAAGTTCATATGCCAATGTTCAGGCTTTGAGGTTGTCCGAGAACACTGACTGCTTTAAACTAGCCTCTTCTGTAGACCCAAGCAGTTAAACAACATTTTGGCTGATCTTGTATAGTAAACAGTGTGCTCTTAAATGAAATATAGCTTCCAAACTATTACATATGTGTTACAAAAATCCTGTCTGTTAAAACTACCATGTTTAAATGTAGTTATGGCTAGCATGTAGCACCAAATGTATATGTTATGATACTGAGGAAGTTTAATATTAAATAAATGAATGAAAGAAACTGGTAACAAAGAAATAAAGTAACAAGGGCATTTTTGAAATGTATTTATTCATGTATGTTAACTGAGATGTTCTAACAAAGCATAGTTTATTTGAGGAGAGAGGAAAAAATCTCCAGGTAATTGAATGAAATATAAACAAGCTCAAAGAGCGTGGCATGTAGGTACATGAGAAGGACAAGTATAACCAAAATGACTGTACAGGATACTTCTACTATCGTTCTCTAATCGTGGGACAAACACAAATTGCTACATTTCTAAATGACTAACGGAACAAAGGCAAATTACGAAACGAGTAACAGCAGTACTATAATTTATAAATGTAATACTGCAGAATCAGTCGACGAAAACAGTGGTATACAACAACAATAAAAGTTATAATGTGAAGGCAACCACAGGATTCTGAACAGTACACAAAGTTCTGTAAAATCAGAGGAATTATGTGATATGCCATACAGAAACTGCATTCATGAAAAGAGAACTGTAAATACAGATGCATAAAGTGTCAGACTGATACAATGAACTGATTCTTTAAGAATATATGTCCAGCTTTTGGGAGAAAACAGCAAAAAATGATTTATTTTTCTGTTACATATTAATAAGGAAAAGGCATTGACTGGGCAATAATAGTGAAGTCACACAGCAACAGGTATGTGACATACATAATGTACTAAGAATCCTTTTTTTTATCTTATTTAATTCTCTAACAACTGGATGAATTGATCTTGAAACTCATCAAACTCAGAGTCAGAAGACAAATGCAGCTACAGTCAGAATAACATAAGTAATAACATTATATCAAAATACAACAGTCATGCTTAACATCAGTCAGGCTTATATATAAATCACACCATACAATTTATATACAAAGTGATAAAACCAGTAGCACATACACGAAACACGTATTGTTATATATATATTTGTTAGAAGAAGGAACCAAAGATGATATGAAAACAGTTATATTTAAATACTACAAACTCTTGAGTTAAAGTGTCAGGATGTGGTCAGAGTAATACTGAAAACTTCTATTCAAATATCACCTTTGCTGCATTTGCAGCACTGTCTACAGAAGATATGGTTGTAGGGTACCTTCTTCAAAAGGAGTCTGAGAGACTTTTGACAAATTGAGAGAAGAGGGATGTATCATTGTTTTAATATTATTGAGAAAAATCTGAGTTCCCAAAGCAATTACAGCATATATTCATGTATGTCAACCTTGTGTGTGTCTCAAGGTTAATTTTTAAGATAAAAAAAGCATTAAAACGTACTGTGCAGTGCATTCATCTATGTGTCAAAAATTAAAAAAACAACTAAGTGTGGTATTTTGAGTTAAGTACTAAAATAATGTTTATAAGTTCAGATACCAATGTTTGCGCCTTAAAAGTTGTCCAAGAACACTGACTCACCTAAACTGGGACCTAACATATGATTCTCTACCAAACTATCACATTTTTCTCTTGAAAATGCTTAGCATCTCTTACCAGGTTTTATATTCTATATGAGTGAAATACATTGAGTCAGGTATGAGCATCAGTGTTTCATTTTGTTTGAGATCATACAAAACTAAAGACTGTGATGCTTGTGAGTCAAAGTGCTTGAGTAACATTTAAGGATTAATGTTGCCTATAATGAAAGCCTTATATGCCAAGATCAATTTTACCCTGATGTATTGATATTGAAATGTAAACAAATTAATGTATTTACATCATTCTATGTAATTTACATCAGACACATTTAATTACTTTTGTACATATCCTGTGAACAATTTACAGATTTGTTCAATTATCCTGAGTAAATACAAAAACAATTATTGTATTCTAGTACGGGTTTAATATATGCTTTAGATACGTTAATCAGATGGCTTTCTTTCTTAGATGTAATGTCTTTCAACACAATCCTCATGTGTCTCATTACCTTACGATAAGCAATATCAGTATGTTTATCAAATGGAAATGTTGACTTAATAATATTTCCCAGATCCTTAACTTTATTTACTTCTAAGATATCAGATTTTTTAAAAATAATTTTGATAACTATGGGCTTATAAAAATACATTACTTTACATCTCTCATTGCTAAAATGTAATAATGGCATACAAATCCAGTTTACAGTTTCAGTCTAAATCACTTGTTCTCATTTACAAAATCCTTACTGCAGGTGATAGAGAAGCTGACTTTACAACTGTCAACATATTAACTTAGCCAATAATTCTTATTCAGGAAATGGAGGAAAATACAAGGTTAAATATGTCTAAGGACCAATCCTTATGAGACTCCTACACTTACTAGAAAATATTAAAAACAACTACCTTTAATTATATTTTCCCATCAACAAAGATATTATCCGTCATACTAAGGAGTAGATTTTCCCCTTCAACTAAGTCTTGTATATTGTGCTAAAAGTTTTTGCCAGGTCTAGAAATATGACAAAAATGTAAAATAAAACAAATCAAGAACAACCCAGTATTTAGAAGCCTCCACAGACACAAAACATGTTAAAACTACAGAAATACTTTATTTGTTAAGTGCTTTCGTTCTCACTCTGAGAACTTCATCAGAACAATCATGTAAAAAAAAAATGGGAGATTTAAATACATAATGAAACTGATCATGTGATTAAAATCAAACAGTAATGAACTCAATAAAAAATGTTCCGCCAATGAATATACATGAAAAATGCTTATGTAAAAAATACTTATAAGAAAAATACTGACATAAAAAAACAATATTTCATAAAACATCATAATATTTTAATCTAAGAAATGAAGAGTTTGAACATGATTTTCTCAACCCAGGACTGTTCATTGCATCAAATACTAACTGCCATTTCAATTCAGCTCTATGAAGGTGTGCATCAATAACATGTCTTTGAACATCCCCTTTTATCTGTTCCAGACCTAGAAAATTAAATTTGTGACCAGGATTTAACTCTAAATGTTAATAAAGTCCGTTGGTCCTTTTCTTGTTCTTTATATCTAAGCAATGTTCATATATCTGTTTCCTAAATTCTCTAGACGTTTTGCTAACGTAAAAGGCTGGACAGGTTATGCACAAGGAAAGATAAACCATATTAATAGTATAACAATAAAAATGACCATTAATACTATATGTCCTGTTCCTGATTTTGAAACTACTGGAAGTGTTAATCAAAGGGCACAAAGAGCAACACCCACATTTATGTGTTCCAGTGGAAAATGAAGAACTCCAGCTGCCCTTTGAATATCATATTGACATTCAAAAAAACATTTAAAAGTTTTGTTTTTCTTGTACTAAATAAAAGATCTTTCACCTAATTTGTCACTCAGTCCATTATCATTTAAAAACAATTTCCAGTTTTTATTGATGCACCCCACAATAAGTGGAGTGGCAAAGAAAAAGTATGAAAATATTTTTTACTTAAATTCAAACTTTCAGACCTTTGTCCACCAGTATCACCATTAAACAAACTGACGGGACCTGAAGGAGCCAGAATAGGATGATAATTACCTTTCCCTTTTACTAACAACCTCCTGTTTAATATTCATTAAAATTCCTCTGGATACCCTCTTTTCTGAAACATATCCAAAAGTGTTTCACATTCTGAATACAAAGTTTCCTGTCTTGACACCATTCTAGCCAATGGCCTTTTTCTGCAATTCAGGATGCCAACCTGAAAAGTGTAAATAAGATTTAGAAAAAGTTGGGATAACCAGGTCCAACTTTTTCGAAGCCCAAGTTGAGACACAAACTAGTTGGTCAGCATTCATGATGTCAAGGAATCTGTGTGCATATTTATTTGAGGCAGTGCAGGTTTCCCAGTTAATAGACGGACAACTGAAGTCTCCCAAAAATAGTTTTAGGCTATATAGGGTGGAACATCAATTTGTTTAGATATGCCTTATGGCTGCAGATGACATGGAAAGGGTGAAATAGTTGGCTATGATATAGTGTGGAGTTTTATTTACTGTGAAAAGGATATGTAGAAGTGCAAGGTCTTTGTCCTGGCTTAAGAGTCCAGAGGTGAGATGCCTTCTTAAGCATACAGAAATACATCCCTTCTCCAATACCAATGTTCTGTCCCATGGTGGGTCTGAAAGAGTGTCACAATGCACATATCTATACCCCCAAGAGTTAGGAATGCCTGTAAGGAGTACAACATCTTGTTTAGGCTTCTAGTATTCAGCAGTGCTACCTGTATATGACTTTGATTGGCTATGTAAACAATTTGAGGAGCCTGACTGCCTAAAAAAGGAAAAATGGGGAGGAAAGAGTCCTGGTCAATATATGGAAGTTATTTGGACAAAGGACCAGGATATCCATAGAAAAGTAGCCAGGATTGTTGATCATATCCTCCCAGGCTGATATATATTGTTTCTCCTTAGACTGACACCAATAGTTAAACTAACAACTGAAGTCATTTGCCATTTATTTGCATTTTGGCATCATTCTTGGTGATGATAGGAAACTGTTGCATACTAGTTTCCCACCAATTTTAGATACATATTCATAAAGCACTATTGTGTCAATCTTCATATGATAAAGTGAGATATGTCTCAAGTTATTCACTCTGCAATGACTATGCCATCTGTGTCGTGACACTGCAGATCCTGGCACCTGAGAGGTAACTAACTGTCACTCTGTCCTTGCTCAGCCTGGTGAGTGCTGCATCTGTGTTTCTTGCTATGGAGTGACCCATGACTAAGACATTACCAGATATATTGTCTCAGCCTTGCTGTCTTAAGGGCTCTGCCCTGCCAGTTGACTGACTTCTTTTTGTAGCTGTGCTTTCTATAGTGTTTTTGTATGTTGTTTGCCTGTTTTTGTGATGCTGAGTATCCTGTATTCGGAACCTTCCTCAAGCAGGCCTTTGTGGTTTAGGGAGAGACTTTTGAAGTATTTCAGTGTAAGAAGACTTATTGTGTTCTCTATGATATGGTAGGTATAGTTGTGTGAGGAAAGTGTCGAAATTGACAATATGCTCGCTACAGTTCTGTTACTGATTACTTTATAGTTAAAATCCTTAGAAGTGTAAATTATCTCCTTGTTCCTGAAGACATGGTAAAACTCTGCATTTTAAACAGCTGTACTAAATAGACTAGGTAAATTGAATGAAGTGTTAACAAGGGAAGGAAGAGAAACTATGAGATCCAAAATGTGAAGCAGGTATAAAGAAGAAAAGGAATTTGTGTATAAATAAATAAGATATTAGAGACACCAGTGCTGGTTTATGCCATACCTAGTAGTAATAGAACAAATGTAATAAGTTGTAAGTATTACTGTATATATATATATATGCTTTCTCTTTTAAACAAAAACCCTGGCTCTGCATGATTATCACTGTTGAAGTGACACCCCAACCCCATGTGCAAAAATGGGAAAAAGGGGTTGAGGATGGATGGATGAATTCAGAAAGGCTAACATGAGATATACACATCATGGTAACCATTTCATGGTGCTTTAGTACTAAAATTACAAACACTGCAGTGGGCTGTCTCCGTGGCTATCCTAAATGCTAATACATGGAAGCATTCTGTGCTAATTAGCCATGTGCACTCCCGCAGCAGAGCCAGCACGTAGACATTTATGCAGCCCAGCAGTTCAGAGAATCACTCAGCTCCATAAGGTACATCAGCTGACCGTGTTAATGAACACAACCAAAAGCTCATTTTCACTCACTGTGTTAGAAGTATGTGCTAGGAGTTTAGTGGACTGGTAATGTTGGGGGAATGTGTGCATATCTGTATTTTTGTGTCTACATGTGTGTGTGCATCTGTCTGGGAGGTTGCAGTAGAAGATTAATTAGGAGGAGGATAGGTTTATCTGTGTGTGTATGTTTGTGTGTGTGTGTGTGTGTGTGTGTGTGTGTGTGTGTGTGTGTGTGTGTGTGTGTGTGTGTGTGTGTGTGTGTATGTGTGTGTCTGTATAGGTGAATACTTAAGTGTCTCTGAGTGAGATGGTGGGCTGTGCATGCATGCATGCATGAATGTGTGAATATGTGTGTAGGGGGTTGTTTTACCTCCACACTTCATGAACAAATTCTGCAACACTACACATCTCAGATAAGTCTGTACAACATGTTGTAAGGACTTTTAAAAACAATAAAGAACAATGTTTTGCAACAGGAAAAACAGGGGAATGGGAGGACTACTAGACCCTAAGGAAAAGTCTTTAGATCATCTCTTAAAGACACTTAAAGGTACTTAAACTTTATCATCATGAAAAACATGGAGTGGGGGGGGGGCACTAGGCACCAGGAATACTTTGTACCCCAAAAGCACTCAAAAGATTCAAACCCTGTACCCTAACATCTGACACACAGGACATTAATCCTCTGCACCACTACTAGCCACTGGGGATTCTTGAACATATTACCCAAGTCTTTACTACAAAAAATGGGTAACGTAAAAGGATTCAAACACTCCACCACAGGCACAGAAAGCATAAGTATTAATTAACCCACTGCCTGAACTAATGAGTTAATGTAGCCAGAGTTTTTGTATATAATAAGTATAAAACTCTATTGTCTGGCATGATTCAACAATTGCAATAGTCCATGAGTTATGAGGGACAGAGTACATATAAGGTGCAACAGCAGGAGCATCCCGTAAAATCAGGGGGGTATGTCCATGTGGGGAAAGGTTCAGTACAAACATAGGAGGAACAACAGAGGGCACCAGAGTGACTATTTAAACTATTACTGGGACTTGATTAAAACGTTAAAAGACCAACAGGACTAGCATCACTATGCACTGTATGTGCACTAAGAAGAGTGAGACTCTAATATTCACCATTACTAATATTCACCATTATTTATTGACTGTAAGGATCAGTGATTTACAAGGGCAGTGACAAAAACATAAAAACAGAAGTTGGAGGACATTCTCTCAATTCAGGCAAAAGAAAGGGGTATGAGAGAGTGTGTGTGTGTGTGTGTGTGTGTGTGTGTGTGTGTGTGTGTGTGTGTGTGTGTGTGTGTGTGTGTGTGTGAGAGTGAGGGGGGCTACCTGTGCCAACTTGATGCATAGGCTGTCGGTAAAATCTACAGCAGAAAAGTGCAGACTAGTTCTAGCTGTAGTTAAAGGTTATTCACAGACATGCAAATTAGCCAGTAGTGAGGCTTTTCCTCATTGTGGCCAACATGTCTCTGAATTGCAGATTCCTGCACAGTGTAAACTGACCTTTTTTGCCAAAGATCTTGCTACCAGCAGTGAGGTTCTTTCTGAATAACGGGGGATGGCTGATCCTTTTAACAATGTCTGTTCTTTGTTGTAGCATAACTGTTGAGATTATACCATTCTGTGAATTAATTCATGGGGGCTGTGCCTGAAAATGGTCAGTTTGATCAGTGTATTATTCCAGTAAACAAACTTAAATATATAAATAATTAAAACAAAAGAAAAATTCCAAATTACTTGAATAAAATAAGGTATCTGTAACTACTGTTTTCTTTGCAGCATTGTAACTAAAGATATTTCCTAATATTTTCAAACATCAAGCTTAAATTCAAATTCATTTCCACATTTAAAATAAACACTTTACAACAATAAAATTATTAAAGCATGCATATAAATACAAATGTCAAAGAAGAGAAATTAAAATAATAAAATTCATTAAATGATATTTAACATATGGAAATAGCAACTTAGAAGTGAAGTATTGTTTAGTTACAAGGCTGAGTAGCATATAAGTAAAGAAAAGCTCTTTTACTCATTATGTTTTGCTGTTTTTTTTTCATTTGTCGTGTCTTCCATTACTCCGATTTTTTTATTACATTAATACTGAAGGTCCATCAATCAATATTTTTTAATAATAGGACAGAAAGCACAGCTGAAGTAAAGAAAGTCTCTTCCAGTGGGGCTAGTAAGTACTATCCAATGATCCTGGGACAGTCACAATAGCTTGTCTTTACTCTTTTTCTACACAGGACTGGAACAAGTTCTTTCAAAACCACACAGTACTCAAATACAAAGCTTTATTACTGGCTATAACTACAAAACCAGCTACTTCCAGGGAAATGAACTACTTATAGCATCTGTATTTAGACTATGTTCATGCCAGAGACAGAACATTGACATTAAGAAAAAGCAAGCTTCTAATTAGCAAAACTGGGGTCAGCGCAGGATGAATGTGCTACTGACTGTAACCCATGCAAAAGAGTGAAGATCTGTGTATCACTCCACTGCTGAGTCAACATAACAGCAAAACTTAAAGAATGTCAGGCTCAAATGTGAAACCAGGATTCAGCTCCAGTTCAGAAAACATATTTCGACAAGACAATGAGATACATTTCTGCAGCAATGATTTATTAATCAGAGGCCTTGACAATGAAGCACAGATGACATTCCAGGGACAACTTCAAAAGCAATACTTAAACACAATTCAGCTTTGTGTATATGCTTTCCAGCTCTATAATTTTCTTTTGCTAAGGGAGTTACCATAAGACCGCAGCTTTGTTCCTTAGGGTTTATTTGTCCCAGTAGTTTATTTCCTACTTGAAAATTATAGTGACATGCTTCCAAGAAAAACTGATATCACAAGCAGAGTCACTTAGCACAGCCTGCTTCCAAGACCATCCAGTCTAGCATGATTAGATGTTACTGTAAGCAGTCTGTGCCTAAAACTAAGTCTTTATCAAATATACATATGATGATCGCTGTCGAATGGTATGCTGTCTGCTATGCCTGTACAAAATACAGCTCATAGCTTATACAACACAGTTAAAGGAAGAGCAATGTTTAAGACACTGTGCTTATTATATCTTATATGCATCAGTTGTACTCCCCAAAGACTGCAAATGCCAAATCCAAATAATTCACAAGCAGACACATAGCAGAATGGACTAGTCTCTTCTCAGAGCTGCAGAGATCCTGTGCAGTACAACTCGAGATTTAGTCGACATACACAACAATACAGCAGTGCCATGCAGAAAAAAATGTGCTCTAAGGTGAATGCTAGCACTTATAGAAACGTAATCGCCCATCAACTTACTACAGAAATCAGATGCAACTCACTTATTAAGCATCGCAGAACCTCATGTCTATACTATGTCAGAACTGTCCTGAGTTAAGACTACAGAGAACAAATGCATACTGCATTCTGCAAGGTACAAGAGGAGTTCATTTTGCAGAGGATGCAGGTGGTGCAAACAGTGGCAAGCACTATGTCGAGTAACGTCTCCAGGCGTTTCTGCAGTTACAGCCTACTGCGCCGCTAGGCATCAAATATTGCCTGTTCATATTTGCATTAATAATTCTAAAACCATGCTACATACAAGGTGTCAGAATATTTTACCTTGAAGCATACATGATGACAAACACAATTGTATTGATATATGACCTCTGTCAATTAGTATTTGTTAGAATTGTAAGGTGATAACTTCATTTTTTAAAGGCTGAAGCCACACCCACTTGGAGTTAAAAGAGCTCTACTGGAGGGAATGAGTTAAGCAAGGAATCCCAAGTGTCTGATAAATTAAGTGAAAACCATGAAGAGCAGCCACATTTAAAACAGACAGGGTATGATAACTTCCAACATCTCCACTAGCAGAAATGGTGGTGCAGCAGATATTTAACGTAATGAATAGTGCTAATGAGCCACTATTCAGACCTCAAGCTCAAACACAAATGAAGGCTGCTTTTAGAAGTGTACATTTCTGTTTTTTTGCCCAGTTTTTTCAGTATGTATATATACAAGCACTGAAGTTATATCTTGTGCCATAATTTAGTTGATCTTGTTATAATTAAGCCTAACAATGCCGTAGCTTTGCTGATTTAAAGCACTCTGCCCACAGCCTGTGGGTTCCACTGTGAATGCAGTTCTTGTGTACCCCATTAACACTACTTTGAAACCTCATGTCATGTTAGACTGTAAACATACAATGAGGTTCCAGAAAGATATGAGGACAAAGCTGCCTAGATGAGTTAGAAAGGTCTTGACTGTGGATGTTCTGGTAACAAACAGATGCATACATATTCAGCAGCATGTCAAATGGTGCCAGTAGCATGACCAGGAATAGGAAGTGGTTCATAGCATGGAAGAACCATTCATTGTGGCCGTTGCCAGGCAACTGCACTGTCGCACTATTTCTAAGAATGTAAATTCAGACTGCTGTGCTTGCTGTGGGGCTGGCTGCCTGAGTTGCCTTTAACCTTCCACTGCTGACTTACCTGCTGCTCCCATCCCATCATTATGTGCACCATTAGGTAGACATACCCCATTCATCATGCTGCTTTAGAAATTCCACAAAACTTCCTTTATCATGGTATCTTGTACTATATCTGCTTGTGACTTCTTTTATACCCCTTTTAGACCAACTTTTTTATCTTCCATCCTCTATAACTCTTATCTGGGCTACACAGCAATAATATGCCTTCTGCTATCATCTATTCCAGCTCCCAAGTTTTCTTAATTGAAATGAAGGAATGGCTGTTTGCTCCATGTCATTGATGGTCAACATTAGGTGTCTGGGTGCTGCCGTTAATCCCTAATTGAGAAATGAGGAAGTTTTTATATTATATTTCTAAGTGACTGAAATGTCTCTGATGGTGCCTGGAAAAGAAAAAAAAAAGTTCTGCCAACATGAGTGGGCCCTGCGCAACATAATTGCTATTGGTACTGCCAGCTATATACACTCTGTGAGATACTGGCTAGAGCCATAACAGATGTGTTGTTATCTTCAACTAACGCTGAGCAGCACTGCAATAAGGCAGCATCTTCCTGTCCAGTCCAGAAAACAAACTTCTACTGTAAGCCAAACATCACATCACTAGTGGTCTCCTTCTAGATATGGGCCCCTTTTTTAACTCAAGGTTATATAAAACAAATAGAACAACTCAGGCAGCAAGCCAAAAATATATGGCTCTGTGGCAATGGGGGGTCAAGACCGGAATGCAGCTTCACTGACCAGTGTCAACTACCTAGATTAGCCAGCATGGGTATTGCAAGAGATAGCTAGGGATGGATGAGTCAGGAAGCCCATTTCAGTATGTCAGTATCACAACAAATTTGGTGGCAAGTCATAAAATTAAATGAAAGACTCCTTTTCTTTATGCTCAATTATTACGTCTTACTATTAAGTATCAGAAGATACTGTAAGGGTAAGTTATACAGATCATTGTGAAATAATCATGCAGAAGTAACACTTGGCATCATGGTTTGATAAAAAAAATACATGGATTGAGCTGAAACATATGGTCTTCACTCCAGAAGGTAAAATGTTTTACCTTAATATAACATCTACCAAATGGAGCAAAGCATAAACTGAAACAGACCTGAAATCCTAAAGCCCTGCATTGCACTAAATGTACTGACTGTCCTGCTCTAGAGGGAGAAAGTGTAGATGATACTGAAGAGTGCTGGATGTCTGAGTGACAGAGACAGGCAAGTAGTGGGACATTACAGAAAAGAGGTAGCGCAGAGGGGAATTACACTACAGTAGTGACAGCAGACATAATGTGAGAAGTGTATGGTAGGAGCTGATTAAGGATCAAAGGACCCTCTTAGACTAAGTCTGTGTTAATGGAAGGTAATCTGTCCACACGTGGACCCAAACAGGTAAGCCACTACTAGGTAAGAGCACAGAACACTGAGTATGAAAGAACACAGAAATGGCTGCCAGTAAAGCCAATTGTTTACAAATGGTCCATTTTGAGTACAGTAGTAGTGAGGATTTTGATCCAGTAGTAGATTCTTCCAGCGAGGAAACAAAAACAGAGGGCAAATGCTGTACGTGGAATGGTTTTTCTCCTAAGAATATACTACTAATGCAGGGAAGTAACATAAATTAAGATCAAGAAGTGAAAAATCTTCATTTTCCTCTAGAGGAAATATCCACAATAGTAGAAGTGTTTAGCATAGGCAACGCCCAGCTTGGCTCTTTGTATGCTGAGGGTTATTTCCCATACCTATATAGCCTAACATTCAGAGTGCGGCAGATAAATGAAGATAACCAAAGGAGAAAGGCATATGATAGAAGTACTATTTGATATGTTAGTTCTCCATTGTTTCAGACAGAGTAGGAAAATTTAATTCAGATAACTTAGTTACAATAAAAAGTAATTTCTAAGGGCCTAGTTACTACAGAATTAGCAGTTTAGATAGACATTTACTTGTTAAAGTATAGCTCACTGCTTGTCTGGAGTGGAAAGTATCCTCAGGTGTGTTGCTTCTCTGTTGCTAACCTTGGTCTAGTTAGATATAGAGGTGTGTGCATGTAATTTAGGTCCAGGCTAAGTGCTGTTCACATGTTCACCTAGTTGTACTGCATCATTCTCGAACAGGGTACTCATACGGTTGATTGTATTTTGCTAATGGATCCTTCAATGTCCTAAGCCAAATTTAGCTATAGGGACAGATCATAGAAAAATACTTTCATGCATCTACAGCCTTAGCCATGTGGAATGCAAAATGTCTCAAAGTTGCCATTAACAGAACATGAATTAGAGATGAAGATTTTAAGGTCTGTAAATATCACAAAATTCAAAGATTTCAAAAGCACATTTTTTTGTAGTTCTGTGATGAAGTCTCCAAATTGAAGGATAGCTGTATCACTCTGAATCTAGACACGGTATGTAGATTCTGTGATGAAGTCTCCAAATTGAAGGATAGCTGTATCACTCTGAATCTAGACACGGTATGCAGATATGCAGTCAAATCATATACGAACCTGGAAAACGGTATTAACATGGCTGTTCCAACTTGATCTAAATGAAATAAGAAGTTCAAGGGCAAACCAGCTTGGTTGTCTGCAAAAATAAGTAAACTGTACAATGAAAGAAAAACCATCTTAAAGTATCCTGCCAGAATACCTAGCATAACATCAAAAAGTTATATTAGAAATTAAAAGATACCATCCAGAAAACTACGGCATCACATGAACTCAGACTGTAATTGGAAAATAAATACTATCATAAATGCTTCTTTAGTTATGCCAGGAAAATAAGGAATATCATTCAATAATGCTAAGAATTAATTCCTAATGGCAGTACCTGCTCTGATCCAGTGGATATTCTCAGCATACTTGCACTTAAATATTTCACACCAGAGACACCCATATAAACCCCACATATTCATGAGGATCTCTGACTTCCCATCATTACTAAAGAACATCTACTAAAAATACTGCCAAAAAAAACCCACCTCCATGGGACCCAAAGTATACCTGGCTGCCTGATAAACAATACTAAACATTTGCTAGTAGATCTACTCCTTAATATCTTTAAGCCAAGATTAGCAACTGGGTTTGACCCTGAGGTATGACACACAGCTGTTGTGATGCTTCTTCACAAGGGTGGCTCCACTATGGACTCTGGAAACTAGAGACCCATAAGTATTACAAGTCTCATACGCACAGACATAGAAGATATCATAACTGACCTGATAAACTATTATATCAAAAACCTTATCAGATTTGACCCCCATCAGTTTGGATTTGTCAAGGATAGATCCTGCCTAATGAATATGGATAACTTCCTTGAGAAGGTAACGCAAGCCTTGGACAGTGGGCATGCCGTCCATACAGTGTACCTAGAGCTCACCAAGGCATTTTATACCATATGTCATGATAGCATAATAAAAAGCAAAATGTGCTACAAATTGGCCCAAACTGGTGGAAGAACAGGCCTATGGGTAGGTCATTAGAGAGCATGAAAGTGACCAGTGGAGTTCCTCAACAATCTGTTCTAAGATTCCTGCTATTGACTATTTACTTCTTGGATTTCCAAATTCCAAATAATGATCTTTGCTTCACCAGTTTTGAGGATGATTGTAAACTGGGTCTCATCATTGAGTGCCCTGTAGACCATAGCCACTCCAACGTGATATTACCTCAGTAAATATCTGGTGTTCAAAAATAGGTGCCAACCAATGCTAGAAAGTGCAGTATTGCTGCATTTAGTAAACTATCTTGAATTGCATCTTACAGTATATTCAACACGGCACTCCAAAATAAGAATCTAGTAAGAGACCTTGGAACATGGGGGATCTTCATGTTGCAACCGTATTCAGGAAGTCTTTTGTTATATAGAGCAGCTCATCACAAAGGATATATCTTCAAGATCTGAGCAGGTTCTTACTCCCCTACATTCTGCACTGGTTAGGCATATAATAGAATACAGTGTCCCATTTGGAATGTACTTTGCTAGACACATCAATAAACTGGAGAGACAACTGAATTTCCTAACTAAAAGGATCATGGGTTTAAAACCCCTAAGCTACCAAAAAGAAGTGGAAACCCTCTCCATGTATTTAGTGCCCTATAGACTCCTTAGAGGTGATCTGTCTCTTGCTCATGCAGATATCAGGTATCCAGTAGTCCAAGACCTCTTATACCTACACAAAACAAACATTCCTACAAACACCAGGACAAGAGATCTAAATCTGCTACAACAAGTAAACAACACATGATGGCAAGATACGGTGTCCATCCCTTCTCTGGAAGAAACTATCCCTATAAATTACGCAGTGTGATGCACTATCTTCCTTCAAATGGAGCTTTCCAATGGATAGGTATTCATAACTTCACTTCTGGCATGACTAGTCTGTTTCTCCTTGAAAAGGGAGGCAGGACCTAAATGGGTGAGTACTGACAATGTGTAAATATTTGCTTGGCCAAGTTTCCTTGTAATTTCCCATGATTCCTATACTATTTCAAATCATCTTCCTGCAAGGAGTTAAGATTAAAGCAACTGCTTTTCAGTTTGTCTTAAAGATCTGGTAAGAATGTGGTGCTATCTCATTTGTTTCCTCTGCAAAAAGCTGTATGGGCACTGTATTTACTGGACCTTTGGGTTGGTAAAAACTAAGCAAGATAGTATACGAAGGGGGATGATTGGGTATTACTCAGATCAAGACTGCAGTTGTCATTTTTTTGGTCAATGTTTATGCGCTCAGTCTGGAAAACCCAAGATCTTTTTGCCTTTCCTTGATTCTTTAGGAGGAGTGATGGGATAAATTACTTTAATGTTGTTCAGTCTGATAAAGTAGACAGACTGCCTGTTTGTCTCCTTCAGTTAGTCTGTCATCAGTAGAAAACCTCAAGCCTTCACATGACCCTTGTAGGGTCCAGAATTCACAAACAAGAGTTTCATGCATACGGTCCCTACAATGGATGGCAAGTCGTATCGACTATTTGTTTTTTGATCAGCTCTACTCTATTTCCCACATCTGAAACACAAATTTTATTAACCATTTATCCTAATCCAAGTATGATGAGGGTGCAATGCAGTTAGCTCTGACTCCTGGGCAGGCCAAAGGTGCTGCACAGTGTTATGACCCATTATGTTAAAAAAGCTAGCTGAAAGAGCTAAGCTTCAGCACTGGGCTGGCTGTTTTTTTCAAAGAAAATGTCCATGAAAGGCAAAAGGGAGACTTTCAAATTTGTGATACGGAACACCTCCACCAACATTAATAAGCAAATAACCTCAGCCATTCACATCATCAGATAGAATTAGAACATTTTCAAGATACACTGAAAGAAGAATTTACAATAGGCATGCTGTCCTTGCAAGGATATCAAAGTCTTGTAGGCACAAGCAGTAACTGGCAAGGAGCCAGCAAAAGCACTGCATCAAGATTTACTTTGGACCCTGATTGGTCTGTATAAGGGAACCTGCTTGGGGCAAATCAATTCCCCCAAATTACAAGTGAAAAAAAAAAAGAAAACGAAAATGTGGAGAGCTGACCATTATCTCGCCTCAAAATGCTGATGAACAGTTTTGTCAATCCACTGATTATGTAAATTTCTTTATGTATAATCCCTACAAATCTCTTACTTGAAAGGACCAAGGAGAAAGGAGATAGCCATATGGTTATTCTTAGGATCTGCCAAGTTACCTAGTAAATCTGCTAGAGACCTGCAACCCTTGGGCAAACCTACAGAACTGTGAAAAGTTTACTAGGCCATAGATTCACTCCTAGTGGGGAAAACACATGGAACCAATGTGATGGCAACAGATTTTTACAAAACCTTTAAAAACACTCTACGGTTGCACATGCTAGCTTTATTTCAAGAAAATCTGACCATAACATCCCTTCTGTACTCATTAAGGTTTGCTAATATTTATTTATTGTATTTGTTTATTTGTCTTTGTTTACAGAAAAAAATCTGACTGGGTAATACCCATTTTCAGCAAAGGCCTGGGGAGAAAAGTTCCATTTGTTTACTTTACATTATACTTAGTTCCATTTAAATTCAGAGTAGGTACATTTATATTCACATTTATATACATACAGTAGTTACATTTATACATTCTAATATTTTACAAAGGTAGAAGTTACTAAACAGAAAGCCCACGTACAGGCAACAGTTATGTATAAAAACTGTTTTGTCATTTCAGTGAGAGGTTGAGAGTATTCTGGTTTAAGGAGAGTATTTGGTGGCTATTGTTCTGGAGCACAAAATCATAACCTGGTGATGAGCACGTGCAGGACCAGGACTGATTCAGATGTTGTTTAAGCAGTGGTTTAAAACTACTGAGTTTGTGATAGAGTTCTATTTGTGTGGTGATACTATTCCAGACTTTAGCAACATCTTGGGTGTAGAGCGAATCTCCTGCAACATTATTTGACTTATTTGTGAGTAGTAAGAATTTGTCACGAGAATGGAGGTCCCTTGCTGGACAGTAGGGCAGTAATGGGGTTTGTAGTGCAGGGCATTTTTCTGGATGATGAATGAGATTGTGTGCTGTAGTTAGTTGTGAATATTCTTGGTAGGTGGGCAATTCAAGCCAGTTTAATTGATTTAAGCTATGACATTGGTGGGTCTTATGAGGGAGATTTGTGGAAAATTTAGCTATTTTATTGTAGCAGGAGGCAAGTTTCTTTCTTTGATTATTAAGTTTGTTAGGATAGAAGCAGCATATAAGGGATTTGGCAATAAGAAGGTGGTGGCTTGAGTTTTTCTTGCAGTATCTGTAAGCAGGCCATTGATCCTGTATCAGTTTCTGGTATGTAGATTGAATGATGTACAGTACATGCTGGTCATATTTGAGATAGTCATCTATTATAATGCCAGAAAGTTTACTGTCAGTTACAGTTTCAGTGATAGGATTATTTGCTGAGTTTATGGTAAAAGATTGCTTTTGATTTTGGCAAATTTTTGAGATGAAAATCATTAACTTAGTTTTCTTGGAGTTGAGTAGGAGGTTTGATTCTTTGAGCAAGGTTTCTACAAAGGAAAAGATATTGGGGTAATGTCTCAGAGCTTATTTATTACTGAGACTGCACATATTAATGTTGAGTCACCTGCATACTGAACTAAACTAGCACGGTGAGTGGAGAGTTAAATAAGTAGTTGCTGGTGCAAGACAGTACCAAATGCCTTTGACAAGTCTAAGAACATGGTGGACACAAGCAGACCAGTGTTTCTGTGTTGGTTTATTATATTGGTAAAATGTAGTAGAGCAGTAGTGGTGCTGTGTTGTGGCCTAAAGCCACTTTGTGCTTCTGAGAACAGGTTATTTGAGGTTAGGTATTGCATCAGCTGCATATGGATACATTTCTCTAATATTTTGGAGAGGGAGGAGAGTATCACTATCGGTCTGTAGCTATTAAATTCTGTAGATGTGCTACCTTTGTGCAGTGATATGATGCAAGATTTTTTCAACAGTGATGGCACGTATCTTTATGCTATGGACCTATTAGATAGTATGGACACAGGAAAGGCTATGAGTTCTGCTGTCATTTTTAGGTGGTCTGATGGTAGTTGATCTACAGCTATGGAAGTAGATTTTAGTTTAAGGAGAAACTTCATTATGAGCGAGGTGGGTAATGAACTAAAATTGAAGAGCTGTGAGTGGTTTTGGTTGGACAGGGGAAGAGATAGGGGGACAGATATATTACTGTCTAAAAGAGAATATTGATTGTATAACAGGAATTAAACTATGTGGGGAGAGAGTCTATTGTATTGTCTGTTTTTGGAGAGGAAGTGGTGTTCTTGTCATGGTGGAGAAGATTATTTAGTGATGGTCAAAAAAGTTTAGGGTTGTTTTGATGTTTATCTTGTGGAATGCTATAGTATATTTGACTGTCCTGACTGACATGGAGTTTTGTAAGATGTCAAAATTGCTGGAAGGCATTTTGAGTTCTATTTTTATATCAAATTGTCCAGGCTTTATCCCTTTGTATCATGAGTTTTTTGTTTGTTTCTTTTGTCAGTAGTGGTGCTAGATAATTTAAGGTCTGTAAGAATACATTAGTAAAGTGTTCTACAGCATTATCTAGTGGCACTGTTCTAAGTATATTCCAGTTATACTGTTTTAGTGTTTCACTGAAAATATCTCTGCTGAAATTTGTTGCATTTTGTATTATATAGGTTATGGTGAGTTCTAATAGCATATGTTGGTATGTGGTCACTTATGCTGTCTGAGAAGCAGCCTTCTTTTGTAAGTTTGTCAGGTTTGCTTGTATGAATTCAGTCTAATTTTGAGTGTCTTCCTGAAGTGTTATTGATTCTAGTGGGTGTGGTTATTAATTGCTTGACATTGTATAGTCTCCACAGATTATAGTTTTATGGTTAATTTGTTGGGATATACATTACAGGATATTTTCAGCAGTATCAATGTTATTCCCCTGTGGTATAGAAATTGCTGATAAACATATAGTTTTCCTATTGTTGATTTCCTGTGGGAGTAAGGTGAGGGTTAGGGAATTTTTATAAATGATTGCTCCACCACCTGCACTCTTGCTTTGACTGTCATGCCTAAGTATATTGTATCTTGGGGTGAGGGTGACCTCATTATCCTTTATTTCTTTTTTAACCAGATTTTGGTAGATATAACTACATCCAGTAGTGTATGTGGCAAGGTAGGCATGTATGTCATGGATTTTGTGGCACAAATGTCTTAGGTTCATACTTAGTAAAGTGAATTTGGGTTCTGTTTTTTGGTGAGAGGTATTAAGTGACTGGTTTATTTGGGGATTGGAAGTGATGATTTTATGAACACTGGGACCTGGGTTGGGATGAATATCTCCACTAATTTTTTGACTAGATATTTTACAGAGGGAAGAGTGTGGCCAGTTATATTTGGGTCTTAAAAATACAAAAGGTGAAATGAGCAACAAGAGACAGCATTGGTGATATTTGGGTCTTAGTTTGGTATTTGATCATACATTTGGATACTTTGTTTTGAGATATTTATAGATAAATAAATCAGATATGGCTTGTTTGTAGAGAGAGGGTGTTATGGAGAAAGACATGCTGGGTAGATGATATTCTTTATGAGGACTGGTTTAAGTCCTAAGTATTTGAAGGAGGTGGATTTGATAACTGCTGGTGAAGGCTAATAGAGTGAGGAAGAATAGTAAACTAATCTAAGTTGGGGCATCTTATTTAAATTGGGTTTATCTTTGTTGTAAATTAGGTTTAGAAAATGTTAGGATAGTACTGGGTTGTTCATGCAGATATAATATGATAGTTATATGGGGCAAGGAGTCGGCAATTTGAGACAGAGTTTTGGTTGGTAAACTATAGTAGGTGTTACTATTGTGAGTAATTCTGTTGCTTGTTTTTCTTCTGCTGGGAACCATTAGTGCAGGTTTGAGAAATATGTGGGTTGTGCTATGGAAGTATGAATGGAGAGTAAGACAGAGTGGGTGGGAATTGGGGGAAGGGTAGGGGAGAAGAAAGCCTGAACATTAGTGACGGCTAATGAAGCAGTTTAAAAACTTGGCAGGGAGGGCAAACAAAATGCTTTGGAAACTTGGCAAGGAGACAGAGAAAAACAATCAGTGACTAAACAAACAGTCAGAAATCTGCTGAGAGAGATAAGTAAAAAGAACAATGCAGTTTAAGTGGCCTGTGTGCTAGTAGATGAAAGTCTTGATTTTGTTGCTCTAGGACACAGTTTTAGAGGGAGAGTTGGTCCAATATCATCTTGATGTGACTGACAGTGACATTTAATAGTAAAAAATGGCACTTGACTGTTTGAACAACTGTATAATGGTAAGGAGGTATCTATTGACTTTGAAATCATCATCATCTTCTTTTGGCTGTTCCCATTAGGGGTCGCCACAATGGATCATCTGTTTCCATTTCTTCCTGTCCTCTGCATCTTGCTCTGTCACACCAACAACCTGCATGTCCTCTCTCACTACATCCATAAACCTTATCTTAGGCCTTCCTCTTTTCCTGTTACCTGGTAGCTTCATCCTTAGCATCTTTTTCCCAATATACTCAGCATCCCTCCTCAGCACATGTCCAAACCAACATAATCTTGCCTCTGTGGCTTTGTCTCCAAACCTTCCAACCTGGGCTGACCCTCTAATATACTTATTCCTAATCCTGTCCACCCTCATCACACCACGTGCAAATCTTAACATATTTAACTCTGCCACATCCAGCTCTAACTCCTGCCTTTTTGTCAATGCCACTGTCTCCAACCCATATAACATAGCTGGTCTCACTACCCTTTTGTAGACCTTCCCTTTCACTCTTACTGGTACTCATCTGTCACAAATCACTCCTGACACTCTTCTCCTCCCACTCCATCCTGCCTGTAGTCTCTTCTTCAGCTTTCTTCCACACTCACCATTACTCTGAACTATTGATCCCAAGTATTTAAACTCATCCACCTTCACCACCTCTACACCTTGCATCCTCGCCAATCCTCTATCCTCCCTCTCATTCACACAAACATATTCTTAGTCCTGCTGGCTTTCATTCCTCTCCTCTCTAGAGCATCTCTCCATCTCTCCAGGGTCTCCTCCATCTGTTCCCAGCTCTCACTACAGATCACAATGTCATCTGAAAACATCATAGTCCACTGGGACTCCTGTCTGATCTCATCTGTCAACCTGTCCATCACCACTGCAAATAAGAAAGGGCTCAGAGCTGATCCTTGATGTAATCCCACCTCCACCTTAAACGCATCTGTCACTCCCACCACAGACCTCACTGCTGTCACACTACCCTCGTACATATCCTGTACCACTCTTACATACTTCTCTGACACTCCCGACGTCCTCATACAATACCACAACTTCTCTCTAGGCACACTGTCATTATGCTTTCTCTAAGTCTACAAAAACACAATGCAACTCCTTCTGACCTTCTCTGTACTATTCCATCAACACTCTCAGAGCAAACACCGCATCTGTAGTGCTCTTTCCCAGCATGAAACCATACTGCTGATCACTAATCATCACGTCCCTTCTTAACTAAAGTCAAAAGACCACCCACGTCGCAAAACAAAGAGAAAAAGTAAACTAGAATGCAGTTCTAGAAAAATACTAGCTCAGAACTGAAAGTGGTTATGCAAGCATCTGGGGCAAAGGCAAAATGAACTTAAGGAAGGGAGACATTGGACTGCTAAAAACAATCAATGGAGCACTGTTGAAGGAGAAAGTACCAATGGAATTGCCTAGTCTAAGAAAATGGAGCTATTATAATGGACAAAAGTTACTTGCCTTAGGGTGCCATAATAATTATAATTTACATAATATAGCCCATGGACTGGTATTCAAATGTCAGATTTTACTGTTACAGTAGAGAGTCAATTATCCAAGCGTTGATTATCTGAACCATCAATTATCGGAACCAACCTTCCAAAGTTTTTGGGAAGGAAAAATCATACGTCTGAATATGTAAACATTATATGTATTCTCTTGAGCATATTTTTTGAGCTTGTAGCCAGATCATGTATGAAAAATATTCTTTGTTGTGCACTGGAATCGCTGAATGGTTGCAAAGTGTATTCATGTGTGGAGAAAAAAACAAGATTTTAGAAGTATTTTTAATCTGATTCAATTGTATGTTTGATTATCCAAACAGTTTGATTATCCAAACTACCCTAGGTCCCAATTAATTCAAATAATCAACTCTCTACCGTACATACATATTTATTTCCTTGCAGGTGCACTTCTATAGAAAAATAAAAGCACATTAAAGAGACAGCTGAGTGCACTGAGTCAATGGTGACTGTGCACAAATGCTGGTTCAGAACTGAGAGTGGTTTAATAAATGTCTCAGGCAAAGAGAAATAAGAAAGGAAGGGAGACTAAGACTGACTTCCTTAAAGGCATGCGGTTTCACTGAAGAAAGACAGGAGGATATAAATAATGGGAATAGCAAGTCTAGAAGAAGTGAAAAAAATATAAGAGAAAGAAATAGTTTGAGTAATGGCAGTAAGAGTAAATGTCACTCTCTGTTAGGGAGTAGAGAGTAAAAGATGACCAGCAGGATGTCAGTAGTGGAGGGTTTATAGACTACAAGACTACTGCTTAAAAACTATGACACTGAAACATTTGCCTTCGGACTAGTCACTGTGCAGGCTAAAATACATGCAGAAAAGACTGGATGCCCATAACACTTCCTTAAAGCACAAGGGCAGAGGTGGTACACAGTTTGTTCTAATTAAATGGTGGTTGGATTGAATGGACTCAAACTGCTTTCTGGATAAGCCTGCTGTATGCTTTTTGAATGTTTCTAGTGAACCTGTTGAGATAATAATAAGAAAAATAATATTGTAGCACTCCTCAGGGAAGGCCAAGACTGTACCTTGCTTCACAGCTACATGTATGTCTCTTTACTTCCAAGTGAAGCTAGTCTCTGAAATCCTAGCAAGTTGTGCAGAAAAAAACTACCCTAAACTGACAAAAAAAATGCTTACATCTTAAACAGCAGTGTATGTACTGAGGTATACCTACAAATGGACAACACAGTACTCCGTTACAGCTGGCTCATGGATGACTGAGTGATATGGCTAAAGGAGAATGAATGAAAGTAACCCATTCAGATGTTTTAAACATAGTCTCAACATTTGAGTGCCTTGTGGGGCTAGTCATCAATACAACCAAAACATTTCTTTCTTCTAAATAAACAAAGTCTTCGAGTAATTTAAGCCATTTGTTCAAACTGTAAGTCTAACATGGGTGTACCCATAGCTACTCAGGAAATACATTGAGCCCAACATTCACAGATATTGAAAAAGTAAACATATGCTACTCAGTGAGTCAAAACAAGGTTGGGATTATAGAAAATGGTACTGGAGTACATCTGAGAATCTAAACCCCCATGGATACCTTGCAACAAACTAATGATGTTGACACCACTTGAGGAATTAGGATTCCCAGACTTTAGTACACATACAGTGTCAGGTGTGAAGGGTAAAGTCATTCAGGTAAGGGTAAACTACCATCTAATATGGTTCTTGCCAGAAACAGTGCTAATTTCTTTTGGGCCTTTGCAGAAAAATGGGAAATTGACCTGAAAAGTGTGGGACCGGGGGGGGGGGTGCAATGGTTTCAGACACTTGCCTTTATACAAGATGAGCCCTTATGACAGTATCTGTTATAGTCATAACTATCTAACTGAAGATACAGCTTTTATGTGGGAAAGTTAAATAAGGCTGCTATAGTATTTTGGCTTGAAATTGTCCATGGGGTAGAAGGTATTTTTCTGTCTCAAGACTATCAGGTTAAAACGGGAAGGAACCAGGCACCCTCAGGTGGTTGAAATATTTTCAACTAAGAAACATTTGGAAAATCTCAAATACTAATGCCATGCTCACTCTGTGATTATTACATAAAAAGGAAGGAAAAACATTTAACATTTTCTAGTAATTTTGTGTTCTACAAATTTGGATAATTAGTAATTAGCTATAGTTAGGTTGTACTTTTCAATGTACAGGTAACAGATATTTCTAAGTATTAAGACATAATACCTGATAATCCTTTCCTTTCTTGTGTAACAATATTTAAATGCTAGAAGCATTATTTTCAAGAGCACAGAAATAATGGTTTTCATTCATATGTTATAAAAGGAAAACATATTTATGATTTTTGTATATTACATATTTGTCCACTGTGAGAAAAAATAAAAAATGTGCATTTTGTTGAGAACTGATTCTTACAAGCATTTGCATTAAAGAGGCTGAAGAATGATAATAAAATAACAACTTCAAAGTTAAAGCAGAGATTGTGCCTTCACATGCTTCTAAAATGCAATAAAAAGAAGCTTTAGCTCCAGTCACAGATTGTCCTAGTATGAGAAGGTACACTATATCTGACTGTGAGGAAATCATGTAAACACAATGGCCACATTGCTCTCAAGAGATGCACACCACCCCCTAAGTCACGTTAATGATTATTCAACAGCAGTTGTGTTTCCATAAATTGAACCTAAAATTGACCCAGCTGAATCATGGTTCTACTCTCTATAACACAGTTTTATAAACAAAAAAAATAAACAAACAACTAAATAAATAAATTACTTTTGCTTTCACATTCTGCATCTCCTTCTTCACAGGGATCATTTAACTCTCGTCTGCTTTTACACATAGCCAGTTTACCCCCCCCCCCCAAAAAAAAAAAAAAAAAACTAGATAACCCATTATACTGTGTGGCTGTAATAGGACATAGTAGCAACTGAAAAAGTTGTAAACATGCAAATGAGCAACACAATTTATCCAAAAATACTAGTGTTTATGCTAAATGTTATACTTTTATACTCTTAAGGAAGTCAGACAACTGAATGGAATACCGTCTGTAAATTTCTGATGCCATAGTGAGAAGAAAGTGAAACATCAAATAGCTACAGTAATGTATTTCATTTTGCTGCTGTTAGTCCTATACACTACTGTCTTTCGGCTTTTCCCGATTAGGGGTCGCCACAGCGGAACTCCGGTCCGCTAATGATTGGCAGTAGATTTTTACGTGCTGGCTTGCCAGGCCTGATGCACAACCTTCAACGAAGGAACGGCCATTCATGCATGTTGACACACAGAAGACGCTCTAACTGAGAATCGAACGTGCAACGTCTAACTGTGAGGCGACAACGCTACCGCAGCACCACCATCGCAGTACTGTTAGAGAAATCAGACCAATGATCATTTGACAGTGATCTTGTAACTGCCTTATACTTTCAAATTTAGCATACTTCCTCATTGCCACTCTCAAAATACAGGCACCTTCTGTTTGCATCTCTGATGCCTGATTTGAGAGAAGTGAAAGATGTAAAGACCACAGTACTATATTTCAGCTTGTTGCTCTTGGACACATATTACAATGCCAACCCCATTAAACAATATAAATGACTTTTTGCAGGGATCATTTAACTGTCACCTGCTTTTGCACACAGCCTGCCCCCCCAAAAAAAGATAGCTACTTTCTGTATCAATTTCTGATGTCTAACTATGAGGAAAAGAAATAATATAATCACCTCGGTAATCAAGTTAAACTTGTTGTTCAAGTACACATATATATGGCCCTAGACAAACAATAGTAAATAACTTATAACAATGATCATGTAACTGCCTTGTGCTTTAAAATGCAACATGCTGCCTCATCCCTAACCTGAAAATACTAATGTAATTGTGAAAGACATGAAAGTAAAGATCATGGTACTGTATTTCATGTTGTTGCTCTTGAACTCACATACACAGCCAACCCATCAAGTTATATCAATGATTTTTTTTTCAACATGGTCTTTTAACCATCCTCTTTTTTACACTCAGCCTGCCATCCCCCACCCCACCCCACTCCCCCCAAAAAAAGAAAGCTAGCTAATTTCTGTGTCCAACACATAAATACAAATATTTCACAAATGGGCACTAACAGCCTTCCAGCCTGCCATTATACCAAAACACTTGTTCCCATAATAAGTGTCCAGGCTGTTCTTAAAAATGTCTAAACTGGTACTTGCTTTAATGTAATTGGGTAGTCTGTTCTGTGCATCAGCTGCTCTCACAGAGAACCAATTAGTACACTTCTCATTCCTATAGTATCCTCTACATAGCTCGTCTGATGATTCTCTAGTACTTTTTGATAACCCCAAACATTTGCAGAGATAGTTATTTCTACATGCCCAATATACCTAAATAAGATCTCATCTCGAAAAGAGACTCTGCACAAGTTCAGATATTTTAGTCCTTCATAATAACTTAAATTTTCACATCCATGGATGTCGTTGGTATATTTCTGTTGTATTCTTTCCAGTTTACTCATACTTGTTTTCTTATAAGGTTTCCATATTGTTATTCCATACTCGGGATTGGGTCTAATGTAGCTAACAAACAATGGTTTCATCATTTCTGATTTCCTATACTTTATAAATCTTTTTATACAGCCTATAGTTCTATAATTATCATTAGCCAATTGGTTGATATGATTACAAAAACTCAAAGCTGGATTTACCCATGTACCCAGGTCCTTAAATGAATTTACAGTTTCAATCACTGTGTGTTGAATTAAATATTCACATTTCAGTTTATGTATTTCAAATCGCATATGCTTAGTTTTTGATGTATTTATCAGCATATTATTCTTCTGTGCCCAAATGGTCAATTTAGTCAAGTTATTTTGCAGACATGCCCTATCTGTAACACATGTAATCAGTTTACCTAATTTCAGGTAATCTGCATATTGACTGTAGAACACCTCAGATGAAAAAGTTAGGTCTGAAAGATATAGTGTAAACAAGGGCCTAGGGCAGAGCCCTTTGGGACACACTGACTGCAACCAAGAATTCCACCTGTCCAATTGCTGTATGATACTTGCCATGTCCTATTTGTAAGCCATGCAGCTATCCATCTTATCAAGAGTACATCAGTATCTAGTTGCTCTAATTTACTGATCAGTGTTTTGTGGTTTTATGTTTTTGCGTTTAACCCTGTCAAATGCTTAAGTTAAAGCTATATAAATGACAATTTTTCATTCACAGCTGTTATTATATTGTTAAAGAACATCATGTTCACAATCTATTTTCAAAATATGCATACTGATAAATGGTGTCCATTTCTGAAGTGTAGCAGTGAAGAAAATAATATAATGACCTTAGTAATGAATTTGAGCTTGTTGCTCATAGACATATACACTGTCCTAGGCAAACCATATGAATAAACATTCAACAGTGATCATGTAACTGACCTGCACTTTCAAACAGCTTGCTCTCAACCCGCAAAAGGCAGCTGGCTTCTGTGTAATCCTCTAATGTTAATTTGTGATGACATTGAAAAGACAAATAGCCACAGTAAAGCACGTCAACATTCTGCTCTCAGCCATATATTCGCTGTCCCTAAATCCCAACAAACCATAGCAATGGCCGTTTTATTATAACCATCTAGCGACCTTTTGCTTTCATCCACAAACGTCTTCCATAAACAAACAGCACCTTCTAAAAATCACCTGTAATATGCAATCAGATAATGTAAAAGAAATAATGACCAAATTTATGTCTTTCAACCTGCTATAGCCTCATAAATAAGTATGTATGTAAATAAATAAACATAACCAATTCCTATTCCAAGCAGTATGTACTGTTACCATTGTCAAAAGAAATATTAGTTTATTGTCAGGAAAATAAAAAATAAACAAACATCTGCAAAAGAAAATATATCTCTGAAGATTGGAGCATCCTTTCCTTTTAATATTCTCCAACAAAATGAATACAGACTATTGGATAAGCAGTGAGGCAAGTCTTGGCAACCAATCGCAGGTGCTTACCATACACATCAGCTAGATATAGGAGTTATAAAAACATTTTATTATGTAAGAGTCATGGAGGTGAGAAGACATGCTACTAAGTAGCCTGACCTCTCAGTATGGGGTTCATTTTCCCATTAATTTTAATGGGAAGTTGTGGTGTAATTGTTTAGGTAGTACTTGGGGTAGTTTGTAGGCTAATACCATTATTGGACTAGCATCTTGGCAGTGTCCTGGACAAGAGTAGAAGATACTTAGAAATCATTTTTATACTGATGCTAAAACCTATTTATAACAGGATACAGGATTGTGTTCTTTTCCCACAGTGTGAACATAACAGAAGATAATGAGCTAGACTTTGACTGCGGTGCTTTGGCCAGAACAAAACCAAATGAGCAAGGTGATTACTGATGCCATGCTAGGAAAAGATTGCAGAGACTGAGTATCAGAATCTGCTCTTGAGAGTTCAGTACTTATGAAGGGAAATCATTAATAGAACAGAGCAGTGGTTCACATTCATTTCTGAAGAATGGTGTAACATGAAAACTGCCTTTCAGGAAATCAAAGTGACACCATGTAAAACAAACAGGCAAATCAGAAAGAAGAGAAAAAAGAAACAAATTGGTTCTCAAGAAAGTTAAGAGTTCAGGTTAAGCAGTATGACGGCAGTGCTTTCAAAAGAAGGACTCCTCAAAGAAGTCTGAAAAACTCATTGAGTAAAACAGAACCCAATGGAATTCATCCCAAAATTTCTATCAAATGATACACAACAATTTATATTTTAACAAATTATAGAAGGAAGGCAATGTTCCAAAAACATGTAATAAAGCAGATAAGATTCTCCTCAACATTGATAGGAGGAAGACAAGAGTCTGAAAATTTATCAACCAATATATTTCATCTCAGTCATGGAGAAAACATGGAAGCACTGCAGAAAGAAAGCAATTTAGGGTATTTTGAAGTCAGTGGGCATAGGACCCAATAAATTTGAAAAATGGAGGTCACATAAAGCAAACTTAATACAGTTCTTATTCTACCCTGTAATAATAAATGAAACAGTAAAACAACTTTTTAATACCCCTTACTTCTAGCAACCAATAATTTGAAAAACATTTTTACAGCTTTATGAAAAATAAAAGTACTAGCTGGTTTATAGCTCCTATTAATTGTCCAACCAGTTTAGTGTCAAGACAGCTAACACATTTCTTTAACCTACCAAAGGATGAAGGCATAGAAGGGATGGAAGATAATTGGGCAGAGAAGATATCAGGTGGAAGGCATCACGTGGCTGGGTCAATACAAATAAACCAAATTATTAATGTAATGGATAAGATAGCTCAGTGGATATCTGAGGAAGTGCTACTATATTATAACTCATCATGCATACAAGCAACATAATTAAAGATGTATGTTACAGTCAAAATCAATAATAAAATTCAAGAATGAATGGAGCAGATATCCATCAATTATTAAATGGGCAAAAAAATGCATCTGTCATCAAGTATAATGCCTAAAGAAGCAGACTACTTAAGCCCAGAATCCATCCACCATCACAATCTACATTTCTATCAAGAAGGAGAACTAGTAGGGGGCAATTTATGTTGTAAACAAATGCTGATGTACTTTCCCTAACTGTAATTGTACCTGACATCATTCACAGACCTGTTAGAATCATGAATGAATATACAACTTTTTGTTTGTATCCTCAAGAGAATATCTTTGTATATGTGCCCAAAGTGGTTACAAAGATAATCCATGTACCTGTGCTATGCTGCACATCATATGTTAGTAAATATACAGATTTGTACCACGAGGATCTACAGTCTTCATGATTTGTTTATAGTTGCAATTTAAAAATTGTTTTCATGTAGTCTAGTTAGACACAGTGTATCTTCTGTCTGAATGCAACCTAATGGTCATTAAGAACACAGAGTTAAAAAACAGCTTAAATATGTTTTTAAGTAAAGACTGCATACTGAGTGATTTGCATTTTGTTCAATCATCAGTCAATAATTTCCAGCTTGTGGCTTGAGTGAGCTGTGACCCAGAACACCACAAACAGGTGAACGGAGCACAGATGTTTGTTTTCAGTTCAGCACAAGCACCAGTGCTCTGTCCATACATGATAACACCCCAGGGACAGCTGACAGCTTAACAACAGGAGTGCCTTCTTCATTATCACTGCTTTCTTCAGCTTGTTTAGTTACCATGTACATATCAACCTTGTAACTGCAACAAATTACCTCAAGCCATCAACAGCCATAAATCTGACAAAATCAACAGAATCCATGTTAAAACAGGAAAAGAATATGTGATGCTGGGCAAGGTCTGGTTGCCCTAAGGGTAATGTGGACATGCATTTTTAAAATTCTTTCTGTGTAACACTGAAGTACGATGTATAACATAATTATGGCTAGTACGAACAGAGCTCAAGATATACTTCTGGATCAGTTATTTCTTTCTCTTGTCCTATTTACTTTCTACTTGTTCAACAGTCATCAATAGAATTGCTAGTTTTCCTTAACTTAATTTTCTTTGGGAAAAGGTGCATTAGGCTGTTTGCAGCTTAATCAATTAGACTGAAACATTACTGCTTGCACGCAAAGCATATTTTGTTTGAATAGTTAAGAAGTCAAATAGCCAGGTGAACCCCTCCAGTTATCAAGGAATGGTTCAAAAACAAGGGAATCTTTTTTTGAGCAGAGAGAAAAAAGGTTACAGCACCTATTCTTGCAAGAAAGTTAAACACTAGGCAGATGATCAAGTAGTTAGATATGCACATATATTTTGAACAAACTGACTACACCTTTGATTAATTATAGTTATTAAATATGTTCAAGTTTGCAAGAAATCCAGGCAGAAAAGTAAAAAAACAAAAAGTAAATCTATGATGTGATCATGCTAGTCCCTAATGAAATGCAAAGCAAAATCAAGTGCAGCTCTTTGGCACTAGTGCAGGGGTCCCAGGTATACCTTGTTTTTAATAGCAAACCTTTGCACAATCACAAGCATGGTGTTGTTGGGTACATTTCACTGGCTGTGCTTCTAAAATGAGGTTTCTGAAGCAAATGAGTCTATACAATTCCTCGGCTCGAATTACATCTAAAAATAGCAAATTTCTGCTCCAAAAACATTTTCTACCCCAGATCCTAGAAAACAAAAGAAAACAAATATAGCTTAAAGGAAATTTCACTTATATCAAACCTGCAAACAGGACCTGCTGTAAATTTATATTTAAGCAATAACTGACTCATGGCCATGGGTATATGAGGATTTATCCACAGCTGGCATGGTTTGATCACAAGGGCAATCCTTGGGTTAATAATTTCTCTGCTCCTGCTATATTACTATCAGGACTTCACATGTGAAACCATCGAAAATGTGCTAAAATTCAAAATGTAATTATTTTCTCAGGGAGACACCTACCCTGCACCAATCACTCTCCTTCCCAATGACTCTAAACACACTAAGTCTGAGATCATGCAAC